>NW_021156115.1:0-426 GCF_002837175.3 Physeter macrocephalus | reverse complement strand
GTGCACCCGCTGGTCTTGTGATATTCCAGTTGGATGAGAGACAGTGTTGTTGAGTCCTCCTCCTGGCGCTGTTGGGCGCGGTGACGGTGGGGAGAAAAAAGTCGTGACTCTCACGTCACACACACACGTCAGCAGAGGTAGCGTGCTGCTGCGCGCCGCCGCCACGAGGCGAACAAAATGGGTTGTCGCTGAAAAGATTTCAACAGACCCTACGAAAGGGGGGGAGGACGAGGAGCAGCCACACACACACACACACACACATAGCAGCATCTACCTGCCGTCTGCTATTCAGTGCTGTTGTGTGGGTTGCTACTACTGTTATATCCCTCTCCCGTGTTGGCCCGTGGTGCTGCTGCTGCTGCTGTTGTTGCCCACGCTGCACGAGCAGCAGTCCCTCTACGAGGCGGAGTTGAAAGAGCCAGGGAG
>NW_021156114.1:1727-2171 GCF_002837175.3 Physeter macrocephalus | reverse complement strand
CACTCCCAGGTAGTCAGTGGTAGAGAAAGCATCTACTAATTAAGAACTGAATGGCCATTGCAAATGCTCTGGCTATGAAGACTTAGCATTTCACATTCACGGTGGGCCACATCCAAAGGTAAGGTCCTCTGACCTGCTGGACCAGGTTATATTTCTCCGAGCTTAGGAACAGCAGGCAAACTCTTGGCATTTCAGAAGTTCTGCTGAAATCTAGGGTAATAAAATGCTGCTCATGTTTGAGAGCACAAAGCCCTTAGAATAACCTTGTCAGTATTAAGCAGATCACAGGTGTTCAAATCTCAATCATTGAGGCCCTATTGTCTCAAGGAGCACTTAGGAAAATCTTCACAATGTCTTATGCCGCCAGGATAATTCTTTTAGCATTGATACTACTTTAAAAGTTCGTTTCCCATGACTTTCTCTAAAAACCTGTAGGCAGCAAGC
>NW_021156114.1:0-739 GCF_002837175.3 Physeter macrocephalus | reverse complement strand
TAATTTAACACACACCTCTAGAAGCCTGCTGGAACATTCTCCAGGGATGGAGACTGGTGGGGCCATCTTCACACTCTCCCTTTGCTGTGCTCCAGAGCACAGGTATCTCCCAGAAGGAGCTCTTTCCATGCGCCTGGTGCCCAGATCTCTGTGGCTGCCACCTGGGGTTGGGGATACCTCTTGACCACCTGGCTCTGGAGGCAAGTGGAGCTTGCATTCCTGGCCCCCTGAGACTGTAAAAATCAGTGTCACCCAGAAAGGAGCTCATACCCCAATTTTTGCAGCTGATGCCAGAGTACACATCTCCATCACCTGGCTCTGGCAGGCCGTGGGGCTTACACTTGTGGGCCTCACACAACCAAAGGAGAAAGAATTCTTAAGCAGCTACCACCCCCGGGGCACAGCAAGAGGCAACAGGCCCAAAAGCCTATCTTTCTGTGAAGAAGGCCTATTAGCTTATCATCATGGCTGTGGCCTGAGGGGCAAGCTTCTAATTAAACACACATCTAGGGGTTGACTGTAATCCTTTTCAGAGACCTTGGGAGGGCAGGCAGGCACTGTCTTCATGCTCTCCCTCTGCTGCACTGTAGAGAGCCGGTGTCTCCTGGAAGGAAGCTTTACACTTGGCTACTGCCTTGGTTTTTGTATCTGGTGCCCCAGTTTTTGCAGTTGCTGCCCAGGGGATGTCTCTTGATTGCCTGGCTCTGGTAGACAGGGGGACTTGCATTTGTGGATCCTA
>NW_021156113.1:0-2171 GCF_002837175.3 Physeter macrocephalus | reverse complement strand
AACGGGAGAGGCCGCAACAGTGAGAGGCCCGCGTACCTCAAAAAAAAAAATAAATAAATAAATAAAGCAGCCATAGACAATACATAAGTAAGTTGGTATGGCTGTATTCCAATAATACTTTATTTACAAAAACAGGCATTGAGCCAGATTTGTTCCCAGGGCCCATAGTTTGCCAATACCTGCCCTAGTTAATCAGTATATAAATACGAACGTGTGTCAAAATGATTGACTTTCCCAAACACATTTAACCAGTGATGTTATAAACCCTAATGGAAACCATGTATCCATGCCAGAACCAGAAGCAGATTACTCCTTCATTTGTCATGAACAGGTTTTATAATCATCTGATTTTTGACATAAATGCAATTTTAAGTACTTCTATAAACTTTACTATTTGTCAACAACTCTTTAAAGGAAGGGACGATATGTTGAGAACTGTGAACGTTCTAAGATTTTACTCAACTTTCAATCTAATAATTTCACTTGCCACAGTTTCACGGTCCTGGCAAAAGACATGGGACTCCTGGGCTAGACACAAAGGACTTTATTACCAATAGCAATAGCAGAAGCCAGAGTATCAGCATTTTCTCGTCCCTGTTCCATGAGCCCCACAGGGAGAAGTAGAGGGCAAGGTGAAACCTGCATACACAATGGGTTGCATTATAGGAGAAGAAATCTGAGCTTAGAGAACTTGAATATTTTATGATGGACAGTGAGCTCATCTTCCCTCTTGCTCCAGAAAGAGATAATATCTTTATAACACTGGACAGTATAGTAAACCTGCCTTTTTCTCTGGAGGGAGACACTTGCTTTATCTTCCAAAGCTGTTAGCCATACAAATATTCCTGAAAGAAAATATTCCTGGAAGAAAAGCAGTCAGTGCCTCCATCCATAGCATACAGAGAAAAACAAGAGACCCATGAAGAATCATCTCCCAAATGCAAGGAGATCTCCTAACACAGTAGATACTCAGTGTTTCCTTAATGAGTGAATGTTGAATGGATATGTTAAGGAACCAAACTTGTCTGCTTGCCCACGGGCAGTAAAGCCAATCTGCTGACAGTGGGTTGTGGTGAAGGAAAGTGCAGCGTTTATTGTAAGGTGCCATACAAGGAGTATGGGACAGCTAGTGCTCAAAAAGCCTGAACTCCCCGATGGGTTTCAGCAAAGCATTTTTAAAAGCAAGGCAAAGGAAGGGAGTCCCAGGGTATGTGACGAGCTCGTGCACAATTCTCTGATTGGTTGATGGTGAGGTAAAGTAAAAAGATCAAAAATTGTTGCAAATATTTCCTGGTTCCAGCCAGACTCCTGAAGGGATGTGTTAATTTCTTTCATTTGGTGGGGGATTTTGCATCTGTAAAACAACTCAGGAAATGTGCATGAGATACTATTATCTAGGTACTTCAGAGAGGACCTAAAGCAGAGGATATAAGGGAGACATCTCTCTGGGGAAGGCCCCATAGGGTCCTGCTTGGTTACAGATACCCATATAGGATTTAAAACTATCAACTAAATATTTTATGATAAACACCATTAATTGGTTATTTCATAATCTGCATTACCTTCCTAGTCTCTATCCCTGCTATTCTTCCATACACATCTTCTGTATAATCCATGGCTAATTATGTAGTTTCTGGAAATTGATATCATTGTTTACTCCTTTGTGGATTTTGTGCATGATGATCCATCTACCTGAAATCTCCTTCTTTCTCTTGTATGCCTGAAAATCTCCTACATACCCTTTAGTACTTTTGTCAAACTGTTTCCTATTATCTATTCTTAAAAAAAAAAATAGGCATAGAGATGTTCATTAACCTTTTGCTGTAGTTGGTAACGATCTGATGCAAAATTATGAAAATCCAAGAGTTAAGACTTTAGCACTTACTATGTTGTGATTTATCTTTTTATCTTGTGCTAGGCATAGGAGTGCCTGGCATGTATTCCATGCTAATAGAACAAAAGATAAATGAGAAAATAACATTTTTATATTATTAGGTCCAAAAATATGCAGATGCCATACAGTGGATGGATCCACATTTATTTTTTGATATATTTACACCAATAATTATCTTTAATGTTGCATTTGACATGGATGTTTACCTGCTCCACAAGTTATTTTGGCAGGTAAGAAGTGTTATTTTCAATAATATTATTGACTCATGAACTACTAC
>NW_021156112.1:0-2171 GCF_002837175.3 Physeter macrocephalus | reverse complement strand
TTCTTGTGAGCTGGCCGCAAGACCGCAAGATCGCTTCAGGCCCTATTCTGTTTCCAGCGGCTGGAAGGGCGAACCCGAGCAGCAGGAGAAGAAAAATGAGGTGCGTGTTCGAAACCTTTTCCCATCACTCGGTGTACCATCCTCTGTGTTGTCCATGCATCTTTTAGCTGTAGGATGACTCCCCTGAACCTGGAGACTTGGGACCCATGGAATGGGTAGCACGCAGTATTATTTAAAGTGTCTGCATTTGCTCACCCCTCCTCACCAATCGTCTCAGCCCCAAGAGTGTCCAGACTCATGTCTCATCCAGCTGTGGCTGTCGATGTGGTCAGTCCAGGTTGCCTCCCCGCCCCTGGACGAATTCTGTAAGAATTTCTCTCTCTTGCACTCTCTTTGTGTTTGAGATTTGTTTTTATAATGGGGTTTAGCTGCTTACCACTGCTCTGTTTATGCTGCTTGACACACACTTGATTCACTTCCAGAGAGATATCAATACATCGGTTTTGAGATTGTTACTAGTCACATATACTCTTCTGCGGTGAAGAGGGGGTGCTGAGTCCAGTCCTTTGAGCAAGGAGCAGGGCCTGTCTATTCCATATTTGCTTTATGGAACGCTATCTGTGCTAATTTCTGACTCTTGTTTTAGGCATCACCCCAACTCACCTCTCCCCTGAAGCAGGCCTACGTGTGTTTTCTGCATGTGTGACTGGGCTCTGGTTTGTAAATCAGTTCCTGTGTAGCCATGTTTACATTCCCTCTCTAAGTGATATCTTGTGATAAGTTTCTTTTTCTGTGTGACTTATCTCAATTAGAATCACCGTACCGAATTCCCCTGGTTACGCTGCTACTAGCCTTAGGACATTGATCCCAGGGCTGAGTGATAGTCCATTTTATTTAAGTACAACCACTTCTTTATCCATTTTTCTCTTTCCTGGGATATGGAAGGTGTACCGAAGTCGAGGTGCTTGTAAACAGAGCAGCCCTAAGCTTTGGGGTGCCTGTGGCTTGTAGATTTGTAGTCTTCCCAAGATACATGCCCGTGAGGGGCAGTGCCCTATGCTCTGTAGTGGTTTTTGAGATATTTTAGGAAACTCCGTACACTTGTCCAGAGTGGGTGTCGGTAATTTACCTCCTGCCCATCAGCGTCGCAAGGCTCCCTGTCCTCCATGGCCTGTCCTGCATTTCTGGCTTTTGCACTTTTGGGGGATGGCCCTTTTGCCCGCAGGGAAGTGAGACTTCTTTGCAGCGCGGATTTGAGTTGCCGGCTTGCTTGGTTGGCCAAAAAGGGCGTATGCGTTTTTTCCTGAATATATTCAGGAAAAAACGCATACGCCCTTTTTGGCCAACTGCATCTTGCTCGACGTTCTGCTGCTTTTCATGGGCTTTTCAGGCGATTCCCATCTACCTCTGGAAATGGGTTTCCTGCAATTCTGCCTTGTTTTCCAATGCTCTTCGGTGCCTTACCTCAATGTATTTTGGGACGGTCGTTGTCATTTATAACTCTGCAGGTTTGTGAATTGCAGTGGCCCTGAGCTCCATTTGTCCACTGGCTTTCTTGTGAGCTGGCCGCAAAACCGCAAGATCGCTTCAGGCACTATTCTGCTTTCGGGGCGGCAGGCTGAGTCTTTGGCTAATTCTTATTCCTGATGGGGAATTAGAGTGACATGTGCCTGTCCAAACACGTACAGCTGGTCTCTCTTCCGGTTCAGCCTCGGGAGAAATGGCAAACTGTGCGAAACAGGAAGTTAAAGGTGCCTATTCTCCAAGTGCGGAGATTGTCAGTAAAGCGGCTGGAAGGGCGAACCCGAGCAGCAGGAGAAGAAAAATGAGGTGGTGTTCGAAACCTTTCCCCATCACACGGTGTACCATCCTCTGGGTTGCCCATGCATCTTTTAGCTGTAGGATGACTCCCCTGAACCTGGAGACTTGGGACCCATGGAATGGGTAGCACGCAGTATTATTTAAAGTGTCTGCATTTGCTCACCCCTCCTCACCAATCGTCTCAGCCCCAAGAGTGTCCAGACTCATGTCTCATCCAGCTGTGGCTGTCGATGTGGTCAGTCCAGGTTGCCTCCCCGCCCCTGGACGAATTCTGTAAGAATTTCTCTCTCTTGCACTGTCGTTGTGTTTGAGATTTGTTTTTATAATGGGGTTTAGCTGATTACCACTGC
>NW_021156111.1:2104-2172 GCF_002837175.3 Physeter macrocephalus | reverse complement strand
ACCATTCGCTGGCAGAGGGACCCAGAATGAAGACAATCGACCATGCAGACAACTAAGGCGGGACTGTC
>NW_021156111.1:0-368 GCF_002837175.3 Physeter macrocephalus | reverse complement strand
CCTCAACCTAAGAGCCACTGCCTTCTAGGGAAACACACCCGCCCTTTGCACATATATTTCCACACAATGGATGTGCCTTCAAGGCGAAGATATCTACCACATGGGAAGGACCCTTGGCCGAATTTGACTGCCACCGTCAAAAGCGACTCGTCGGTACCCGTGACAAAAGGCACCTGAGGCACACCTGGACTGATCAAGGGAGACTCACCATCAGGCATAGTTCCTGGCCTGCTGCCTAGACAGACGAGCTACCCTTGGCCCACACACAAAGCTAATGGCATGGGAAGCATTCTAATGCCCAACGTGGTGGGGAAAATTCTTGGAGCCTAATGGCAAGGGAGCCATTCCGATGCCCAAGGTGGGGGGGC
>NW_021156110.1:0-2172 GCF_002837175.3 Physeter macrocephalus | reverse complement strand
TGTGCTGCAACACCAGAAAGAGGAGCAGTTGCTGCTGCAGGCGTCCGGCGACCCGGAGCAGCTCGCGCGGCAGCTTCTGGTGTATGTACACCGCGACTGCACCACATTGCAGGACGTTGCAACGCTGTTGGCTGTTTTTGCTGCAGGACTGCGCCACTCTGGGCTGTCTGCCAGCAGCAGCATACCGAGAGGAAGCAGCAGGACGTCAAGCCGCAGCAGCAGCGGCATACCGAGGGGAAGTAGCAGCACGTCGAGACGCAGCAGCAGCAGCAGCATACCGAGAGGAAGCAGCAGGACGTCAAGCCGCAGCAGCAGCGGCATACCGAGGGGAAGTAGCAGCACGTCGAGACGCAGCAGCAGCAGCAGCATACCGAGAGGAAGCAGCAGGACGTCAAGCCGCAGCAGCAGCGGCATACCGAGGGGAAGTAGCAGCACGTCGAGACGCAGCAGCAGCAGCAGCATACCGAGAGGAAGCAGCAGGACGTCAAGCCGCAGCAGCAGCGGCATACCGAGGAGAAGTAGCAGCACGTCGAGACGCAGCAGCAGCAGCAGCATACCGAGAGGAAGCAGCAGGACGTCAAGCCGCAGCAGCAGCGGCATACCGAGGGGAAGTAGCAGCACGTCGAGACGCAGCAGCAGCAGCAGCATACCGAGAGGAAGCAGCAGGACGTCAAGCCGCAGCAGCAGCGGCATACCGAGGGGAAGTAGCAGCACGTCGAGACGCAGCAGCAGCAGCAGCATACCGAGAGGAAGCAGCAGGACGTCAAGCCGCAGCAGCAGCGGCATACCGAGGGGAAGTAGCAGCACGTCGAGACGCAGCAGCAGCAGCAGCATACCGAGAGGAAGCAGCAGGACGTCAAGCCGCAGCAGCAGCGGCATACCGAGGGGAAGTAGCAGCACGTCGAGACGCAGCAGCAGCAGCAGCATACCGAGAGGAAGCAGCAGGACGTCAAGCCGCAGCAGCAGCGGCATACCGAGGAGAAGTAGCAGCACGTCGAGACGCAGCAGCAGCAGCAGCATACCGAGAGGAAGCAGCAGGACGTCAAGCCGCAGCAGCAGCGGCATACCGAGGGGAAGTAGCAGCACGTCGAGACGCAGCAGCAGCAGCAGCATACCGAGAGGAAGCAGCAGGACGTCAAGCCGCAGCAGCAGCGGCATACCGAGGGGAAGTAGCAGCACGTCGAGACGCAGCAGCAGCAGCAGCATACCGAGAGGAAGCAGCAGGACGTCAAGCCGCAGCAGCAGCGGCATACCGAGGGGAAGTAGCAGCACGTCGAGACGCAGCAGCAGCAGCAGCATACCGAGAGGAAGCAGCAGGACGTCAAGCCGCAGCAGCAGCGGCATACCGAGGGGAAGTAGCAGCACGTCGAGACGCAGCAGCAGCAGCAGCATACCGAGAGGAAGCAGCAGGACGTCAAGCCGCAGCAGCAGCGGCATACCGAGGAGAAGTAGCAGCACGTCGAGACGCAGCAGCAGCAGCAGCATACCGAGAGGAAGCAGCAGGACGTCAAGCCGCAGCAGCAGCGGCATACCGAGGGGAAGTAGCAGCACGTCGAGACGCAGCAGCAGCAGCAGCATACCGAGAGGAAGCAGCAGGACGTCAAGCCGCAGCAGCAGCGGCATACCGAGGGGAAGTAGCAGCACGTCGAGACGCAGCAGCAGCAGCAGCATACCGAGAGGAAGCAGCAGGACGTCAAGCCGCAGCAGCAGCGGCATACCGAGGGGAAGTAGCAGCACGTCGAGACGCAGCAGCAGCAGCAGCATACCGAGAGGAAGCAGCAGGACGTCAAGCCGCAGCAGCAGCGGCATACCGAGGGGAAGTAGCAGCACGTCGAGACGCAGCAGCAGCAGCAGCATACCGAGAGGAAGCAGCAGGACGTCAAGCCGCAGCAGCAGCGGCATACCGAGGAGAAGTAGCAGCACGTCGAGACGCAGAAGCAGCAGCAGCATACCGAGAGGAAGCAGCAGGACGTCAAGCCGCAGCAGCAGCGGCATACCGAGGAGAAGTAGCAGCAGCACGTCGAGACGCAGCAGCAGCAGCATACCGAGAGGAAGCAGCAGGACGTCAAGCCGCAGCAGCAGCGGCATACCGAGGAGAAGTAGCAGCACGTCGAGACGCAGAAGCAGCAGCAGCATACCGAGAGGAAGCAGCAGGACGTCAAGCCGCAGCAG
>NW_021156109.1:0-2172 GCF_002837175.3 Physeter macrocephalus | reverse complement strand
GGGAAGGGGAGGGGTGTGCAGCCAGGGAAACTGGGCATCTTTTGTTGGGGAGTAAAAAATGAGACTCTCTGTGTGGCTCTCACTGGAACTATACGAATTAATGGTCAGGTTTCAGGGAGGCAGCTCTGGGCCCAGTGTGGGGATATGGTGCTGCCGAGATATAGGGCTTGGTGCCCAGAGTTTAGTGGGTGGAGGGCACATGTGAGCAGATGATTATACAGCCCTGACGGGACAGGGAGGGGCATGCAACCGTTGGGCTCACGTCCTCCAGGCTGAGGAAGGGTCTGTGATTTCCAGGAGGTGAGACCTGAAGGAGGTTAGAGCCAGCCTGAGCAGTGGATCCTGGAACAGACTGGGGAGAGTACACCAGGCAGAGGGCCTGGCATGTGCAAAGACTCAGGGTGAAGAGGAAGAAGCTCCGAAACATTCGAATAAGGGGATGAGCCCCCTTACAAGCAAGTGAGTTCCCCATTCCTGGAGGCATCCAAGTAAAGGCTGATGTCCAAGGAGATGGACAGGACCTGCAGCTGGCTTGAGGAACAGCAGAAGGGAGTAGGAGTCACAGATGCTCCAAGGATTCTTGGGGTGGTGGGAGGACGGGGCTGCCCTGGAAGGGAGGGAACCTGGGAGAGCTTGAGGGTTGGGGGACTTCAGTCGTGGTGGCTGGGAAGGAGCCGTGCAGAGGGAGGAGGGAGGCTGGGGTCAGTGCTCAGCTGAGAAGTGCCACCCATCAGAGTCCTGCCCCTGGCAGGGTCCAAGACGGCGGGGGTCTAAGAAGAGGCGGATGCTGGGGGTTCTCCACTCTCAGAGGAGGGGTGGTCTCCAGAAACTCCCAGGACGAGGTCTGTCTGGCCTGCAGGAGGTAGGATCTGCCAAGCCAAGGTGCCCTTTGCCACCTGGGTGTGTGTGTGCAGAGAGGTCCCCAAGTGGTCAGTGAAGTCTTACGCTGCTTGTAGGCAAAGCTGCTGCTGGTGGCGGGGCTTGCCCCGGCCCTGCAGCCCCTCCAGTTGTGCTGGCGTCACTGCTATGAGCGACTGAAGTTGGGGACCATGGTGCGTCTGCTATATGCCCTGGGCCCGGCGAGGGCCAGCCCGGACCCAGTGCCAGGCACATGTTTGTTGAATGAATGCAAGACCCTGATACTCATCCAGTAACTCACCAGAGGCCTCAGCTGTTCTCTTCGCCAGTGAGGCTCTGCTTTTTGGTGTATGAAAGGGGATGAGGCCCCTTTTTTTCCAGGGTGGTTGTGAGGATTGAATGAGAAATGCATATAAGTAAGAGATCCTCAGGGTCCCCATGTCCTGCCCATAAAAGGAGGGACAGGATCAGCCATGGCTAAGGGCATGCTGTGGCATCCCAGGATCGCAGAGCTGGGGCCTAGCCCAGATTCCGGGGCAGCTGGGCGGGGAGTGAGCCCCGCAGCCAGGAGCCAGACCAGACTGCCACATCAGCCATCTTGCCCAGCGTGGCCTAGCATCCAGACCAGCTGTTTCCCGCATTAGCAACCGCCCTGGGAGGGCCTCCAACTCTTGAAAAATGGGAAAGAAGGGGTCCTGGGAGCCTTCCAGGCATTCAGTGTGGTCTCTGGGGTGCAGTTGGCCCGCAGTGAGGGTTCTGGGCCATGTCCGCCTCCGCCAGGGCCCAAGGGTCATGTTCCTTGCAACTGCACCCCCTCTGACCTCTGGGCCCTGGCCTCCCTGCCCATGGGCTCTGGCAGGCCTGGCTGGGCCAGCTGGGCCCTGGAGACAGCTTCATGGAGTCAGGGCAGTGGCCGATGCTGCAGGGCTGGGCACTGATCACAGTCCTGCTAATCAGGCCTAAGTGGCTGAAAACTTGGGCCAGTGTCTCCAATGACTGTGCCCAGGGTACGTGCACTAATTCCTGCTAAGTGCTCAAGGTGAGGGGTGAGGCTGCATGAGTGAGTGGCAGGTGTGGAGGCAGAATCCTGAGGTGACCCCAAGATGCCATTCCCTGGCGTGCAAGCTGAAATCATCAGCGCCCCTGGAATGTGGGCCCAGCCCATGAATCTGATAGGATTTCACTCTTGACTTCAAGAAAGAGGAAGTATCCTGGTGGGCCTGACCTAATCAGGACTCCTCCTGAAGAGAGGGGCTCTACGTGAGGAGTGTTCTTTGTTACCGGCTCTGGAGGCGGAGGGCCACGTGGCCAGGA
>NW_021156107.1:0-2172 GCF_002837175.3 Physeter macrocephalus | reverse complement strand
ATGTGCCTCGCACGGAAGTTATACGTGAGGTAGATATATATGTTCACGCGTACCAGTATATATCAATAGGTACGTAAATACGTATTTTTGTACACATACGCATGCACGAATGTAATGAGGAGAGAGAGAGATCTGTCTCCAAATGGGAACACTACATGCACATGTATAAATAGGGGAATAAGTGTCAACTTATGCATGCCCACGCAACAGAAAACACGCAAAAAAGGCGTGCAGTGACGGACCCTACCTCCCTGGACAAAGGTGTATCTCTCTTTTTGTATCCGTAGGGTACGAAAGGAACAGAAGAATCCCTTCCTCTCGCGCACGCTAGTGTGTCACTAGCGGTGGCAATATATATAAGGCCAATCATACGGTTATCCTATAAGCATGATCGACGGTCGTAGATGTGGCACCCCCCCGACTGGACCCACACTTGTGCAGACGGAAACGTGCGTCGGGTATGCACATGTAAACATGTGGGTTTCCAGAACTTAGTGCATACAGGCAAAAAAACTGCACATATGTACATATATATATATATATCTGTAAGCAAGTAGAGGCAGTACTCACATACATGTAGCTGCGTAAGGAGGTGCTTAAATATAAACATATGTATAGACGTGTATGCTTGCTTATTCTTGTATCGTTGGCTTCTTCTCAGCCCCGTGGACATGCACCGCGGGACGGGCAGGACGTGCGGGTGCGCGCAGCGCATATGGGTAGAAGCGACCAGCATACAAACGCGCTTTCTTTGCTTTCCTCTATGATTCTACTGAGACATTTTCAGTATTTATCCCTCTCCAATGTTTTGTGATCCGTCGTGTGCTTGCACGGTGTTGCATCCCGGCATTCGTTGTATGGCTCCGTCACACGGGTGACGTGATAATCTTCCAACTATTTATTATGTACCTCCGCACATCGCAACCTTCGTACCTTCCCTCCACACTAAAAATTGACGCACATGTGTTTAGGTGATGACTCTGCGACAGTTTTTCTCCCGCAAAACACTAGCGTTTCCGTTCCTCCACCACGAGCGTACTGTAGTTCATACTACTACCCGGTAGCGACATGGCGGCGCAGCACATGACGAGGAGAAGGGCGAGCCATGTTCTATAGGTCTTCTGTCCTTTTGTCCTCAAGTGCTGCTGGGGTCTTCTTCATGCTAGTTTCCACCTCGTTTGTGAATAGCTTCTCTATTCAGGCCGAGGTGGTGGGGTGGTCATTTTTTGCTGAGGAAAGACGGTCCCGGCAAAACCCCCACACGTGACGGCGAGAGCGCAGAGGAGAGAGGAGAGGAGGGTCATCACACCGTAGCAAGCGCAGTGTAGTACCAGCGGGTGGTAGGAGCGAAGAAGTGTACAGTAGTGACGCAAGTCCCCGTGGCATTCATTCTCTGCTACAGCAGCTGGAGGAAGAGGAAAAAAGTGGCGGCACCGCCGGTGCTGCTTGCTGGTCGCAGTTGACATGCACCAGCCCCTGCAACAACACGGACGTGAAAAAATACCATTGTGGGGGAGAGGCATCTCCTCTTTTTTCCCCTGTCCGTCAAGAAAAACACGGGTGTAGGGCGGCGTACAACTCTCCTTCCTCACAACAGTAGAGAGAGAGTCACCACCACCGCCACTGGACGCGAGCCGGACGTTGTCCTATCGTTACTTTTATGCATCGTGTGGTGCTCCACGAAGCAGGCATTCTTCGTGACTTAACGTCTGCAACAAGAAGAAGATACCATCTGTCTAAACAACTATCACCGGTGTGCGTGCGAGCAGGAGAGCAGCGGGACAAGGCAGAAGAAAAGCGCGCCGGCACACCCCAGCGGCCGAGATGCCGCCCCAGGCTACGCGCGTGCAGCCGCAGCAGGTCTGGCAATAGTGTCGGCCAGCTAGTAACCGCCTCTCAGGGTGTACAGAAACTGCCTCACAGGGTGTACAGAAACTGCCTCTCAGGGTGTATATACAGCAGTAATAGTAGAGTAAAAGGTCAAGGGAAGGGAGGATCGTCCTCCGCTGTCAGCTAGCTTTTGCTTTTTGTGACGAAGGCCTTTTGGGAGTGCGGTGTCTTCCGCACCTATCACTTTCTCCCGCGACTCGTTCTCCCCGCGACGACTTCTCGCGGTGACGACGCACAAAAGTTTCTTTTTTTTCCCGTGTTGTTCCTTACGCCTTACCGTAG
>NW_021156106.1:0-2172 GCF_002837175.3 Physeter macrocephalus | reverse complement strand
ATTTGCCGACAGAAACTCCGACGTCGTCGTGTGACGAGAGGTTGCCTTAATTTGGCTTAGGGACGTGGAAATATCAACAGCTTCTGTGCAGCTAACCTGGTTGCCATTCTACGGAAATAAAGGTATTACCGGAGCCACTGCAGCTATTCGTCACGCTGCAGTGGTTGCACCGCTACTTCACACATACTGAAAGAATACACAATAATACCACTCGTAAGTTAGGACAGGCATATCCGCCGGTTGTTGCACGTGTACTACAAATGTGACTGAAAAAGTTCAAATTTGTATGCATTTTACGTGCAGATGTGTTCCGCTACCGAGGGAAGTGTGCCGTCAACACGTGTGCGGCAGTGCAACTGCTGTGGCGTGCTTAGCGTGTGCAGAGAGAACACAACAGCAGTCCTAGTGGTGAGAGGAGATACGAAAGATCTAGTGAATTTTGCACTACCATATCAAAGCACTCAGCGAAATTAAATATGGAAAACGCTTATGATTTCTCCGCTGTGTAAGTCGAGATGATACCTAAGCACAGTAGAGGCTCAACTATTCTAACAGGGTAACAGCATAGACATCAACGCAGTGGAGTAGTAAGGACTCGCTCACGCGTTTGGGGCGGCTGTGCGATCCTTTTTTCACACGTGGAGCTGCTTGAACCCAGTATGAGTCGCATACTCAGAGATATAAGTAAGAAGCTGCAGCTGCCAGCGACATCGCCGGGAGCCGGCGCGTAGCCCGACAAGACCGGAAAATGAAAAGGATGGCAAGTAGTTGAAAGGTTGTAGCTCCCGCGGAGAGCGAACGTTCAGCTGTCGTATGGTATAGCGCTCAACAACCTCAATTCACGCTTCAGCGACCCAGGCCAGAGTGCTTCTGCGAGGCTTGCACCACAATGTTAGGAGTATTTTCTACCTTCCTCTTCATATCGCATACGAAAACAGATCCTTTTTTCACCCGTGGAGCTGCTTGAACCCAGTATGAGTCGCATACTCAGAGATATAAGTAAGAAGCTGCAGCTGCCAGCGACATCGCCGGGAGCCGGCGCGTAGCCCGACAAGACCGGAAAATGAAAAGGATGGCAAGTAGTTGAAAGGTTGTAGCTCCCGCGGAGAGCGAACGTTCAGCTGTCGTATGGTATAGCGCTCAACAACCTCAATTCACGCTTCAGCGACCCAGGCCAGAGTGCTTCTGCGAGGCTTGCACCACAATGTTAGGAGTATTTTCTACCTTCCTCTTCATATCGCATACGAAAACATATATTAAACGTACTTCCACATAATTGATAATCTCTCTACTTATGTGTGCCCCTGTCCCCTCTACATTTATGAAGGCATATCTAACCACTCAAGCACAAGGCTGTTTTCTCGAGTCCACCAACAGTTGAAAGGATGTGTGGCATTTCCTACAGAAGTATATAAGCTGGCATGCGCACCCCTGGGCAAACTCGTGTGTGTCCACGCATCCACATACACATGCGGATGTAGTAGTAGTTCTCACAGGAGGGAGCATTAGTCTGATGTAAACGCCGGCATAGTATCTGCTCTTTCTGCATGGATTAGGAAACGCGGACGTACTGGTTGTTAGTACACACTTACATATGTTCAAATGCTCCTATACAGGCGCACTCAATGATTATCAGTAAAACATCGACAAAGCTTTTATTCTTCTGGTAAATCGATACGTGCGCCCTGTGGAGGAAAATGTACGTCTGCATACACAACAATGACACATAAGTCTGGGCCACTCCACCCAAAAATGTTCAAACCTCAGGCCATCCGTATATATACCTAGACTGCGAATATACGGACGCACATGTGCGGACACACACGTGCATATACGCGCGTACGTTTTAGCTTCACGTCATATGCACATAGAAGTTTACCAGTATGTGTAGGTGGGTAAGATGAGTACACGCACATATGGACAGGCACCAAGCCACTCTACATGCACATTTGGTCACAAAGACACATCTGGTTGAATGCCGACGTCTAAGTGGTTAGGAGCCCAAGCGTGTAGAATTCTCCAAATGCGCATCTGTATCACTTATATTGGTGCACACGCATACACGCAATTACACGTGAACCTCTGTAGGCATGCATCAGGATATCCACTACAATATAATATACATACGTGCACAAGCCCGGTCACGCCTCCCCTAACACGCCAACGCCCGTG
>NW_021156103.1:0-182 GCF_002837175.3 Physeter macrocephalus | reverse complement strand
TTTCTTTTTCTCTTCTTCTTCTGGGAGCCCTATAATTCGAATGTTGGTGTGTTTAATATTGTCCCAGAGGTCTCTGAGATTGTCTTCGATTCTTTTCATTCTTTTTTCTTTATTCTGCTCCTTGGCAGTTATTCCACCATTTTGTCTTCCAGCTCATTTATTCATTCTTCTGCCTCAGTTAT
>NW_021156102.1:1599-2173 GCF_002837175.3 Physeter macrocephalus | reverse complement strand
TGCTATTTGTCTTTCTCTCTCTGACCTCGTTCACCTAGTATGAGAATCTGTTAGTCCATCGTTGTTGCTGCAGATGGTGTGTTTTCATTCTTCTTGTTGACTGAGTAGTAGTATTTCATTGTATGTATGTACCCGATAATGTTCATTTCTGTTTTGATGCTCATTTGGGTGCACTCTATGTCTGCACTTGTCCCAATCGTGCTGCCATGAAAATACAGGTAGCACGTGTCATGCTGATTTATGATGATATCGGGATGCAAGGCCAGCAGTGGGATTGCCGGATCATATATTGGTTCTCTGTTTAGCTACGTTACAGGAAGGTCCATACAGATCTCCATAGTGGCTGCACCAGTTGACATTCCCAGCAAGAGTGTTCGCCGATTCCCTTTTGCGCAGGTGCTCTGCAGCCTTTATTCCTTGTAGATGTTTTTGGCGATGGCCAGTGTGAGTGGTGTGACGTGATACTTGTTTGTAGTTTTATTCTGCATTTCTCTAGTAAGCAGTGATGCTGAGCACATTTCCATGTGCTTTTTTTTCTACAGTGTGAGTAAAATTGACATCTTCAAATTGGCTT
>NW_021156102.1:0-469 GCF_002837175.3 Physeter macrocephalus | reverse complement strand
TTTTTTTAATTGCCATGTGCATTTTGTACTGGAGTATAGTTGATATAGTCAGGTGTGTGGTTTGTTTTGTTTCCTTTTTGGTGTACAGCAAGTGATTCAGTTTTACATAGATGTATATATGTTCCTTTTCGGGTTCTTTCCCAGCATTTCTTATTTGTCGATTCAGTTGACAATGGCCATGTGACTGCTGGCAGGACATACCTTGTAGTAGTTCTGATTTGCAGCTCTCTGACTTTCAGCGAGGTTGAATCCTGTCAGGTCCTGTTTTTAAATTCTTTTTATCATAGTGTGAGCAAAGTAACCTCGTGAACATGGTTTCTTGAACCTCTGCTCTGTTGTGAATTCCTTTTCAGTCGCTTACCTCGGCACATTTCTTGAGGGAAGGTGTGTTTTTCTGCCCCGCTCGGGTTGTGAATATGAAGGGCCCCAAAACACCAGTTTTAGTAAATTTTAGTAACAGGAAACGGCC
>NW_021156101.1:1971-2173 GCF_002837175.3 Physeter macrocephalus | reverse complement strand
GATGTACCCTCAAAAAGAGCCGCTGTACGTGCTGAAGAAATGCGTCAACCACAGACAAAGCGGACAGCTGGCTCAGGAGGATACAACATTTGTGCCGAGTAAAATGTTGTACATGCTAATGAGCAGACGAACTGCTTTACAATATGGATGCACACGTGTGTAGGAAGGCGTTGAGCGATCACTCATAGCGTGCTGCTGTAGG
>NW_021156101.1:0-427 GCF_002837175.3 Physeter macrocephalus | reverse complement strand
CCAACGCGGGGTGGCTCTGCTGTGTTGCCGTTTTTCCTTTCTAATGTTAAGCATTTTGTCTGTGTCCCTGCCTCTGCGCTCCAGTTCTGGCTGCGGTTTTGTCTGCTCTTTAACGTGGGCGCCGTTGCTGCGCATTTTGCCGTTTCCTCTGTCCAATGACGACTGAGATGCCAGAGCATTGGCGTTACGTCCTTGAGACGGTGATAGGCCTCCCGCTGTTACTGAGTCGAATGATTGCACGGCAGATTCTCGAGAAAGAGACTTCACATCGGCAGAGGAATTCCCTGAAGGTCGATATACGCAGAAAAGAAAAATGCGACACGCAGGGCCTCTGCAAAATCACTACAATCAAAAACGCCTGGGGAAGCTCAACGTCCAGGTGGCTCCTTGTCACACCGGAACGCTCAGTTAAACGCACTGCTATCGC
>NW_021156099.1:0-2173 GCF_002837175.3 Physeter macrocephalus | reverse complement strand
CTAGTTGTTGAACGCGAACTTTTAACCTGTACCTAGCGGAAGCTAGTGATTGCTGCCACGCTTCTGATTTGCATTTACATGGACAACGATATTGCAGCGCTGCTGTGAGGAAGGCGTCCGCGCATGTGTGCTCTTTTTGAACGGCCTCTCTGGTTCAAGGCTTCCTACCTGCGTAGAGATGTGTAACAGCACCCTTTAACGTTTAGACGTACTTTAAAGTTCTGCCGTGTCTGCTTTTTCACATCCACACTAGGTGAACCGTTACGCGTGCACTGGTGTCGGAGTAGCCTTTCATGGCTGCGATTTATGTGTTTTCTCCATACGTCTTAGCCTCCTGCTGTGCAGCGCATGATTATACATTGATTAACGTTCTCGCTTGCTGTTTTTTTTCCGGTGGAGTTCACGCACGTGCAGATATTAAAAAAAAATTTACATACGTATCTGCGTGTATTTTAAACCCGACGTATCCATGTCGGTCATGTATCGTTACGTACTTGTAAATGATTACATCTACGTAAATCTTCCAGGGTGTTTACGGGGTTAATCGTAGCGGACAGTTAAAGGTTTTTGATTGTAACCAAAGGGTACTGATGCTACGTGTTAAGTTCATATTGACAGTTTTTTTTTAGTCTTGAGCATCACATTAATCCGTTTTCCCTGATCGATGATGTATGCGTATAAACTAATCTTCACCTGGATACTGTGTATAAATATACGTACAACTGTATGCGTACACACAAGTTTTTCCATGGGTGTGACACTGGTTTGACTGGTTTGCATCTGCACGCTTGCAGAAGAGCAAGAACAAATCCACAGCTACATGATTTTGAGATTAAAACCCTCAGGTTGTGTTTGTAGTGTTTGGAAACCCGCTAGGTTGTGCTGCCTCCAGAAACAAGGGAAGAAACGCGTGAGTTGTTAAGGGGCTCAACAGCTTTTGGCAATTGCCTGGCAGGACCGATGTGAAGAGGCACACCGCGCGGAGAACAGCGCGATTTCTAGTTCGGAAAATGAAAACTCAGTCACGAAGCAGCAGCAGCTGTTAGTTCTGCTTGCTTCGGTATGCGCCTTTCGGCTGAACGTGTCATGCAGGAGTTTTTGTGTTACGGACTCTTGTCTATATGGGGAGACATGAACTCAAGTTGCGAATTTTGCATTTCTTATAGACGCGTACACGTACGTGCATATGTAGAGAGAAACATGCATGCGCATATTTGTACTTATATTTTGTGTATGACTATGTACACATATGTATACAGATATATGCTTGCGTGTAGTTATGTATTTTTGTCTGTGCAGACTAGTTGGTAAGCCGACCTGTACACGTGTACGCGTATACGCTTGATTAAGCTAAACGAATGTGGCCCACCGGTAGACACGTTTTGAGACAAGGAAAGCTTTTAAGTCGGGGGCTCGGTCGAATCGCCTATCTGTGCCTGTCATTGAGTTCGTCTTTGAAAATACACTTAGACGGTACCTCCGCATACTTGATAAAATGCTCAGCACTCTTTCTTGTGAAGGACTGAATAACTATAATCCATCAGAGAAGTGCTCCCGCTCTCATCTGTCTGTACTACGCCCCTGTCAAGACCGCTACTGCTACTGCGATATGATGTACCAAAAGCGCTTTGTCTGTTTATCGGCGCACACAATGCTAAAGTGCCATTTTTGGCGAAACATTCCTGGTAGTGCCGCCCGTATAACATTCGTACACCTGCGCTGTGCTTTGTTTTGTCGACGTGGAAAATAGGTAAATACCGGTAATACTTCTAGTAGTAGCCATATCCAACCGTTTCTCAGGTACCAAGCACAAGGGTTACTTGTTTCTTCCCAACTCTGTCACAAGTGCGGCTACATTTATTGCTTCGCCGCATCCTACAAGCGTCTATTTCAGGAGGCGAGTTACAACTATGAAAATGACCACTACTATATTCTTCCACGTGCCGTCAGGACCTCTATAGGCCTGCTTCCTCGTACCTTTTTCTTTTTTTTCCAGTGGGTGACAAAAAGAATTGCATTCCTGTTGATCGTCCCCCCTCCAAAACGGCTACTGCCATTACTTCTTGCTTACTCTCGGCGTATCCGTATGCACTTGATGTGTAGATGTCTTGGAGCTGCACAGTCATGTACATTAGCATGTGTTGTGTGCGTATGTGTGTACACCCGGATCAGA
>NW_021156098.1:1267-2173 GCF_002837175.3 Physeter macrocephalus | reverse complement strand
CCTACAGCTTAGTCATTCGCTCCATAATTGGACGACGCTTCACGCTCGTCGTCCGCTGTCCTCGCTGCGTGGTTGGAGATTAGCGCTTTATGAGAGGGTCGGGGCTGTTCCAGTGTGTCCCCAAACGGCGAGCTCAAACGTGAGTGTTTTCGTGAGGAAGCGTAAGGAAACAGGTTTCACGCTAGCTTTGCACACAGAAAACAATGTGGTGGCTGCTTTGTTCTCGCGCCAAAATTACTTCAGAATTCCAGGGTTCAGTGCACGAGGACATGCGCGAAAACTTTCGACATATCCATCCAGCTGCATGCATATATATACTATTTATTCACACACCTGTATAGATATATTGAGGCGCGTGGAAGTGGGCGTGTACATTCGTATATAAGAATTTACATAGTTTTCCAGATGGCTGGTAGGCCAAGGCATACATCTTACGTACGTGTACCCACAAACGCGGATACATACACGCTTGCGAACAAGCATGATGTATTCATGTGGAAGTGACCATTTCTTAAGGTGCAAGAAGAAGCGAGAAGCGTATGCGTCTCCGCCGTAGAAGATGTCGCTGGCGGCCCGTGCTTGGAAAAGCTGCTACACCTAGCGCATCAAGCAAGCAAGATACAGATGTCTCTTCTCTTGTGCTTATAGGACAATACCGTTGGGCCGCAACTGACGAGGAACGCGATCTGACGGATCTAGGCAGGCGACAAGCGGCAGCAACAGGGCGCCGACTCCAACAGCTCTTGCAGGTATCCCCATCGTCCGTCTAGTTTAGCAGCGCACCGCTTACAATTAGTGATATTGGACTTGTACAACATTCCTGATGTTCAGCAGCACGCGAGCAATCAACTGCTCCTTCAGTATGCTCCGAGTGTACACGTGTAGACACGAACACACGAAGCTGGA
>NW_021156098.1:0-291 GCF_002837175.3 Physeter macrocephalus | reverse complement strand
AGTATATATGTGTATCTTTGGAGGACAGAGCGTCACGTGCACATATGTGTGTACACCTGTACTCACTATGTGTAAGACGTAATACGACGTATGTACACATGCATGTGGGTCTTAGTACGTGTGTATATGTGCAGGGCAGACTATACTAAGTTCATAGTTTCATTGTGTAAATATGTGACGCGGCGTGTACGAACTTCGATCCTACATTTTGTCACCCCACCGCAAATGCCCAGCGGCATCGAGGCTCCAGGCCTTGTGCGGAGACGAGCGCCGGAGGCGCGGTCTAGAGGG
>NW_021156097.1:1763-2173 GCF_002837175.3 Physeter macrocephalus | reverse complement strand
GGGAGTGTACGGGCCAGGTGAGGTGTTATCGTTTGGGTACGGCTGAGGGTTCAGTCTACGGCTTTGGCTTAGGTTTCAGGGTCTGGGGTCAGGCTAGGTTTAGGGTTAGGCCCGGGTTAGGGTGACGGTCGAGATTAGGGTACGGATCCGTGTTAGGGTGAGTGAACAGGCCAGGGGACGGGTTATCGGTAGGGTACGGCTGAGGGTTCAGGCTACGGCTTTGGCTTAGGGTTCAGGGTCTGGGTTCAGGCTAGGTTTAGGGTTAGGCCCGGGTTAGGGTGACGGTCGAGATTAGGGTACGGATCCGTGTTAGGGTGAGTGAACAGGCCAGGGGACGGGTTATCGGTAGGGTACGGCTGAGGGTTCAGGCTACGGCTTAGGCCTAGGGTTCAGGGTCAGGGGTCGGGCTA
>NW_021156097.1:0-206 GCF_002837175.3 Physeter macrocephalus | reverse complement strand
GGCTTAGGTTTCCGGGTCAGTGTTCGGGCTAGGGTTAGGGTTAGGCCTGGCTTAGGGTTAAGGTCGAGATTGGGGTACGGATACGTATTAGGGGGAGTGTACAGGCCAGGGGACGGGTTATTGTTAGGGTACGGCTGAGGGTTCAGGCTACGGGTTAGGCTCAGTGTTCAGGGTCAGGCGTCGGGCTAGTGTTAGGGTTAGGCCCG
>NW_021156096.1:1948-2173 GCF_002837175.3 Physeter macrocephalus | reverse complement strand
TGTATACGTTGAGCATCTCAGGGCGGCAGCACTGCGCACGACGAAGCATACGTGTCTGCATAGAGGTATTCTCCCTCATTTTTATCCTGTAGGATATAGAGACTAACGCGAAGCAAAAGCAGAGGCTACTGGACACCTTTGCAGTTCTGGATGTAGACAACACTGGCCTCATTGACGTGGCCTTCCTGCGTACGCTGCTATGCGGTGACCCGGCCAGTGGGGAAG
>NW_021156096.1:0-822 GCF_002837175.3 Physeter macrocephalus | reverse complement strand
CGCCACACTTTACCAAACTCTGTGGAGTACGCGGAGAGTATCAAGCGTGGTAGTGAGTTACCTCCATTCAGGAAGGGGTCCAATCCTTTGTATTGTTCACAAAACACTGACGTTTCAGGGCTCACACCAGGCAGTTGGGAAGACCTGGGGCGCATGGGCTGCTACTGAGAAGAAGAACTGAGTTTCAGGAACGTGCATCTTTGCATCGATTGAGAGCCCTATTCAGCTGAATGTATATCGTATTTGGCTACGTATAACACCGTTACCTGAGCAGATTTACAGCATCAGAACACCAGAATCAACCGCTACCACTTGAACGACAAAGAGGTGTATCCTTCCATAAAACCGGTGGCAGCAGGTTTTTCCTGCACTGGCACAACCCCCAGCACCTACACACAGAAGGTTGTCCCGTGCACTACAACTGTACCACACGAGTTAGTATATAGACAAAACAGACGCAACAATACAGTCCTTTCACTGGGGATATGGACAACTTACTGTATCGTTATGTCAACTACTGTGGTCACGGTTTATGCTCCGACGTGCCCGTCCCCTGCGGTGCACACGCCCGCGTGTGTTTCTGACACCAAGAGTGCACCACCGTCTTCTATGGCAGTCCTGCTCATTCATATATATATATATATATATACGTTAAAATATGTACGGATATGTATGCAAAACTACCAGTTTGAGTAAAGGGTAGGACTGGGGACGCTCCTTTACATTTTGGCCGTGGCAGTGTCTTAGGTGGATGGGTGGTGGCAGATCTAGCGGCACGGTCACGGAACCAGTTCACACATGGTGGCAGTAATCTACGTTCAT
>NW_021156095.1:0-2173 GCF_002837175.3 Physeter macrocephalus | reverse complement strand
CACACACACTCCATTCACACACAGCAGCCAAATGGACAGCTCCAAATGTCATCACTCCATTATGGACCGAAAGTCTGTGTCCCCCCAGATTCATATGTCCCCCAATGTGATGATATTTGGAGGTGGGGCTCTTGGGAAGTAATTAGATTTAGATGGACTCCTGAGGGTAGGGTTCCCATCATGGGATCAGTATCCTTATAAGAAGAGCAAAAGAGACCAGAGCTCTCTATCCACAATGTGAGGACCCAGTAAGAAAGCGGCCGTCTACACGCCAGGCAGAGGGTCATCACCAGAACCCAGCCATGTTTGCATCCTGATCTCAGACTTCCAGCCTTCAGAACTGTGAGAAATAAATTTCTATTCCTCTAGAATCACCCTTGGTACCAAAAGGCACCTCCCTTTATAAAATCTTCAATGGCGTTCCAATTTTCTTAGACTAAAATTCAAATCCCTTGTCACTTTGCACAGGCTCTGTGAGACCCGTCTCTTGTTTCCTCCCTCATCTTCCTGTCCTAGCACATATGCCCCACTCATCTCCTTTCTATTCCTCACTGGCCTCTGGGTCTTGGCCCTTGTAGTTTCCTCTGCCTGGACCTCAGAACTCCATACAGATGGCCACGTCCCATCCTTCCAGGGGCAACACCAAGGGTACTTCTTCTGCTAGGCCTTCCTTAGCCACCCCTGATGGCCAAGTTCATCATCCAGTTAATTTTTTAACAGTGCTCACCACTATCTGATGTTTTTCTTTTCTTCTTTTTTCAGCTTTACTGAGGTGTAATTAACAAGTAGAAATTGTTAGGTGTACAATGTGATGTCTTGATACAGCTGATATTTTCTTAGTCATTGATTTGTCATATGCCACCTCCTGTTAGAATGTGGGGAGTCTGTGAAGTTGGAGATTTGCTTGTCTTAGCACCTCTCCCCACCATCTCCCCTCTGGCCTAGCAGTGTGCCTGGCATATACCAGGTACACAGCTCAAATTTATGGAATGAGGGAATGACTGAATAAACATCAAACTGTGTTTTATTCTTGTCTCTGCTTTTTCTCCGTAAGCAAGTCCCCACCCTGTACTCAGTTCATTATCTGACACCTCCACGTCTGGGTCTCTGCCCTAAAGATCTGCCTCATATCCTGTTCTCTCAAGCCTGGTCCTTGCCTCACTCCTGCCCGCCCCTCGCTTCCTGTGTTTCACCCCACCCACCCCAGCCCTGCCCCTTAGCAACGCCCACTACGTGCCTGTGCTTCCAGACGCCACGTGCCTCTGGAGTCCAACACGGCCGGCCCCGCCCACAAGGCTGCATGCTCCCTGCAACCTGGCAGTGGTGGGTGCAGCCAGCAATTTGGCCGCCGGAGTCCTGATCCTGCAACTCAAAGGACCTGGAGCTCCAAGTCGGGCCAGTTCCATCTGCTGAATGCCACTCCGCCAGCTTCCTGTCCCCTCCCACGGCCACTCCCTCTGTTGAAACCCCAACATTCCTCCAGGACTATGGCGATAACCTCCTACCAGCCTGACTTTTTCCGTATCAACTCTTTCTCAACTGCTCATTGGATTACTTTCACAGTGAGAAAAGCCAGCCGTGAAAACACGTATTGAGCATATGTTTTGTGTAATGTATACTGTCAGACACTAGAAAGGGTACAAAGATGGTACAAGAGATGACTTTTCACCACTGGGAGCCTCACAGTGAAATAGTGGGGGTGATGAATCTAGTGTACAAGGAGCTGGTTTGCAAGGGAAATGTGGTGAGTGCCATGAGGAGGGAAGACACCTGCGAACATGATAAAATACAAAGATGAGTAAACCAGAGACTGGGAAGGGGTCTCATAGACCAGAGAGGATGAACTTAGACTGTGAGCCCAGCGTGACGAGCCCCGGGTCCTCCAGTCGCTCCCCAGTGGCTCTGGGACCCAAGCAGATTTCCTTGCCCAAAGTCGATGCTCAGTTAGTCCATGTGGAATGAGTAAATGACTCTAGTACAACCCTTCTTATTTTATATAAGAGGAAACTGAGGCCTCCAAGAGTTAAATGAGTTGTTAAAAGGTCATAAAACTGATTAGTGTTTGACCAAAGCCCAAATCTGGCCAGCCAGGGCTCTTTCATCTGCATGGCTAACCTTGGCCTTTTCTTCTCTAAGCTAATGGGGCCAATTTTATCTTTCCTTTCGGTGTTTT
>NW_021156094.1:0-2173 GCF_002837175.3 Physeter macrocephalus | reverse complement strand
TAACAACAGAACCAGAAACACCGTTATCCCTTTGGTTCAATCATCTTTCATAACACACTACAAGAATTAATTTTAAGAAACCCAATGTTCTCCAAACTTTCACCAAAGGGCTCTGTGGGGTCCTCTAATAATATCTAAGAGACTTCTTACTTTCACATTCCATGAAGCCCGCGTGCCTAGAGCCTGTGCTCTGCAACAAGAGAAGCCACCACCATGAGAAGCCCACGCACCACAATAAAGGGTAGCCCCAGCTCGCTGCAACTAGAGAAAGCCCGCGTGCAGCAACGGAGACCCAATGCAGCCAACAATACATAAAATAAATAAATTTATTTAAAAATGAATAAAGTTATTATAAAACATTGGCTATATTCCTTATAGTTTATTTATTTTATGCATAGAACTTGGTAACTCTTAATCCCCTCCCCTACCCCTATCTTGCTCCTCCCCCCTTTCCTCTACCCACTGGTAACCACTGCTTTGATGTCTATATCTGTGAGTTCATTTCCTTTCTGTTACATTTATTCTTTTTTTTTGATACTGCAGGTTCGTATTGGTCATCAATTTTATACACATCAGTGTATACATGTCAATCCCAATCGCCCAGTTCAGCCCAAGTGACTTTCAATTTTGTACATTGTTCAAGGGCAGAGTGTGTATTGGTTAGGATGTGCTCATAGTTGGTGCATCTCCAAAAAATGCTTCATGAAGGCTGCCAGCTTCTGGACATCTTCGATGGTGACAGCATTATACAGAGAGGCCGAATGCCTCCCATGGACCCAGAAGAACCACCGATTCAGCCGTTAAGAACAGGAGCATCTGGTTGAGCATCAGGACGACCCTCCTTCCCGTCACAAGTGTACAGATATTAAGAAGAAGAAGATACTCTTTTCTATGAGATCCTCTTTTCACTGAACTCATCAGTGCTGCAAAGACAATGTTACATAATAGTTTTTCTTTAACATTATATCAGGCATCTTCATCTTGTCCTGCATTTATTGCCAGTGTTACTAAAGTTTATCATTTACCTCTTTCTCTTTTAGACGTATAATTTCTTCTTACTGTGGAAGCATTCATCAATCCCTATTTTACTATTTCTTTTAAATTAGAAATGAATATTGAATTTTATAAAATATCTTTGGGGGATATTTCAAGTGATTGTGTAGTTTTGTTCTCTTTTGACCTTGTTATATGGTAAATTATATTTTGTTATTTTATATTATGCTATTTATTATATATGATATTATGTTTACCAATTACATTTATTATATTATGATTACATTATTATTAAGGTAGCATTTTGTTTCAGATAGACAAAACAACCAGTGGAATAGGAAGCATCTTAAAATTAGATGCAAGAGCATAAGGGATTTGAGATTAAAGTAAAATTGACATTTTGGATCAGTAGCAAAACTATTCAACAAAAGTGGGAAAATATGGCTATCATTAACAAATTCTAGATATAGCAACTAGTTAAAAGTAAACACATAATGAAACTGTAAAAGTATCAGAAACCTGGGAGACTTGAAATAAATTATTCATGAGGAACACCTTTCTAAGATACAAAGGAAAAAGGATACATTTCATTAGATAAGAATGAAAATTTTCCTCATGGCACAATGCACTACACAGGCCAGAAAACAAGCGAAAGAAATTGGGAAATATATTTAGAAATAGATATGCTTTCTTTACAACTTTCGGGAGAAGCACATGTTTCTTTTTCCTTTAACCTGTTATGTGGGTATTAATCTATAATGTAAGTGCATGGCTCCTTTCCTTAAACCTGTAATGTGAGACTTAATCTGTATTGTAAGTGCATGGTTCCTTTCCTTTCATCTGTAATGTGAGTGTCAATGTGCGGCACTGTTTCCAAGCACAGACTTAGGATGTTCCTGTACTGGTCCCATCACTGACCATCCACAAAAACTTACAAATGTTGCTTTACTTTCCTGGGGGATAGTCTTAGCTAAGAAATGGAAGCAAAATAGAACTTTCCCCCAGGGGTGATAGAAGGTTTAAAGGAGTAAATAGGTAAGTGACTTAGCACAGTGCCTAGTACAAGAGAGATCAATATAAGTACTTATCAATTTTTTAAAGAGACAGATGAAAGAAATAAAATGTGCTCATTTCAATCTATTGATATATATTCTTGACATTAAACTACCTTTTCATTCAT
>NW_021156093.1:1871-2173 GCF_002837175.3 Physeter macrocephalus | reverse complement strand
ACGATCCACTCAGCAGACGAGGATGACTGTAGTTGATCCGGATACTTGTGCCTCGCCAACCCCCAGCAATTACTCCAAATCGTCATTGTAGTGTATACTTTAAAGTCATTGCAGTGGTTGAGCACCAGACGTACTAAAGGGTTATGAGCGCCAGAATACTGCGAACGGCTTCAAGGAAGAGCGTTGTGGGTCGCGTTTGAGAATATAGCACTGCGAAGAGGCGATAGAATGCAGTGAAAGTGCACGTCTTGTGAATAAGGAAAATCTATGGAGAGCCTCTTCAGGTACACCCCCTCAGTGTT
>NW_021156093.1:0-556 GCF_002837175.3 Physeter macrocephalus | reverse complement strand
TAGCCCCATACTTGAACCTCTGCGCATCCGTGTGAAGCCGGTCGCCTTTCCATACGGTTCGTAGCCCCCAAGGGAGGCGCATTTATGGCAAGGAATTATGCAGCGGCGACGACACAGGCCTCCCATCTATTTGTACGCACACGAGTGCAGAGATACGCGGATGTCTTCTTTGCACACGTATGCATCCTCGTCTGCGCGGCATGGCACGTTTACTGGAGCACACGGGCTGCTCTTCGAGAGGACGACCATGTAGAAACGACACTGCTTTGTTGATGGTGTGATGACACACCTTCGTTTGTGTACACACGTGGTATGCAGCTGTAGTCGTAAGCTGCTTGGTAACGCTCTCCTTATCTCGCTGCGTGGGTCCGTGAGGTGTCAGCAGAAGGTAGCAGAGATCAAAAATTCCACAGCGATGTCTTATGTCGCCTGCCCGTGCTGATGGCTTTAATTAGTAGGAGTGAAATATATTTCTCGAGTGCTACGTTTGTGAACGCTGCAACCTATCCAGCAGTTCTTTCTGCAGCCAGTCATCGAAGACACCGATGTGTGGTGG
>NW_021156092.1:2046-2173 GCF_002837175.3 Physeter macrocephalus | reverse complement strand
CTACACATGAACTGATTTACAAACCAGAACAAAGCCACACACGTAGAAAATACACTTAAACCCGCTTCGGGGGAAAGGTGAGGGGGGGTGATGCATCCAACAAGAGTTAGAAATGAACAGAGATACG
>NW_021156092.1:0-101 GCF_002837175.3 Physeter macrocephalus | reverse complement strand
TGCAGACCATTTAAATCATACTGCGTGCTACCCATGCCACGGGTCCCAAATAGCCAGGCTCAGGGGAATCTTCCTACAGCTCAAGGACGCATGGGCAACCC
>NW_021156091.1:1967-2173 GCF_002837175.3 Physeter macrocephalus | reverse complement strand
ATGCAACCCTTCGGACAATGCCATGGTATCTCACCTGCTCTATTAGGGGTCTTTTGACCCGTGATCGTGATTACACTTGTTGGCCACCCTTGTCTTCAGCTATTTGTTACACCGATTCCAACGGATTAGTCTGTCATCCTTTAGTCAGTTTTGCTAAAGATTTTAGACTCTTTTCGGAACAACAGATATTCGCGTATCCAGGGGAG
>NW_021156091.1:0-1205 GCF_002837175.3 Physeter macrocephalus | reverse complement strand
CTATCTCAGCACAAACGTTTTTTAAACTGAGGTGCCTCATTCTGTTCGTGCTGATACAGGGATACGATGGAGGGTATACACGTTTTCGACGTAAACACAGAATATCCAACTATCTACCTACCTTTCCGTCTAATCTATTTAGTTGTGTATCTACCTTTCTGTGAGTCTGTCTACGCGGTCAGTATAGACGTGTTCACGTAGACATCTCCGCATGTAGACGTATTCACCTAGACATTTCCGCATGTAGCTGTGTATCTATTTGTCTACATAAATGCACGCGTAAGTGGACAGAGTTAGGAGTGTCTTATGTGTCCCTTTTCGCAACCAGGCCTGTGCATACACATACGTATGTACCTACACACTCGTGCTGGTACGCGGTACAGCAAAAGATAATGTGGGTCGAACTATATCCGTACCACCGATTACATATATTTCAGCAGTGCGCTTCTTAAATTTGCGTCTGCAGTATCTTCCTACGGATATGTACGAACTTTAACGTGTGCTTCTCCGAAGTTTCGTACATAATTTCTTGAAGCTAGGTTTCTCTTCTTCTGCGTCTCTCGACTTTTTCAGAATATGCAAATACATCACTGCAGCATATGCAGGGGGTTTTGCATTATTAGGTAACCTGCGCTAGTACGCTTCAAACGATGTAAATGCACATGCAAGTCTAGCCATATGTGTGCAAACTATTATGCGCATATACCTGGGCCTAGTTGTACACCGACGCATTTGTCCGTGGATGATCAGGCTGCTGCCAGCTTGAGTTCGAACCTAGGGTTCAGCATCATTGGGGTGTACATGCCGTTCATGGTCCGTTTGACTTGTCATTTCACATCGAGATATTCCATATGTCTGCCACTTTTTCAGGCACATACAAAGATACACCGGTTACACGTTAAACCGTCCGCGTGTATTTTCCTCTTTCTTTGTATCTCCTTCTTTCTACCTTGTTCATATATATGTATAAATGTATATACGTGTATCGGTCTCTATCTGCAACCTGCAGGCAAACCCACCGCGTGCAGTGCAGCGCGGGCAGCGCTTGCTAATCGTCTGCGCGCTCGTGCCCATGCATGGAACGTAGAGACTTTGTATACCCAAGTATATGAATTCAGATGCAGATTTGTGATTTGAAACCGCACATTTTCGTCTTTGTTGAAAAACTCGTTTCCTCCTTGGACTGCAGCGTTTCCGGACTCCCC
>NW_021156090.1:2026-2173 GCF_002837175.3 Physeter macrocephalus | reverse complement strand
TCAGGGGTCGGGCTAGGGTTAGGGTTAGGCCCGGGATAGGGTTAGGGTCTATATTGGGGTACGGATACGTGTTAGGAGGAGTGTACTGGCCAGGGGACGGCTTATCGTTAGGGTACGGCTGATGGTTCAGGCTACGGCTGAGGCTTC
>NW_021156090.1:0-261 GCF_002837175.3 Physeter macrocephalus | reverse complement strand
GTTATCGTTAGGGTAGGGCAGAATGTTCAGGCTACGGCTTAGGGTTAGGTTTCAGGGTCAGGGGTTGGGCTAGGGTTAGAGTTAGGCCCGGGATAGTGTTAGGGTCGAGATTGGGGTACGGATACGTGTCAGGGGGAGTGTACGGGCCAGGGGACGGGTTATCGTTAGGGTAGGGCAGAGTGTTCAGGCTACGCCTTAGGGTTAGGGTTCTGGGTCAGGGCTTGGGCTAGGGTTAGGGTTAGGCCCGGGATAGGGTTAGGG
>NW_021156089.1:0-2173 GCF_002837175.3 Physeter macrocephalus | reverse complement strand
ATACAAAAAGACCAAAAAGCCCAACTGCCACTTCTGAAGAGCCGGGAGCAAAATCAGGGTGTCGGGAGCAAAAGCAGGGTACTGCACATGTCCTCTGCACACATCACCACCAAAGGTACCTTGAAACCCCAGCGAGTACCCCGCGTCTGCATTTCATCCTGCTGGAGATGTGCTCAGCGGACAAATTCCGATAGTGGGGCTTGGCAACATTCTGACAGGCCAGGGAATCTGAAGTGTCCTTTATGGCTGGGGTTCTTGGACCCACTAGGGAAAACTCACTGAACTTTAGGTCTACTATTTTTTTCATGAAAGGAAGCATAAAGACGATGAGGAAAAAGAAGGCTTTGTGATCGGAGCCCCTGGGTTAGAGCCCTGGTTGGCCCCTGCCATGTTATTAGCCATCTGGTGTGGTATCAGCCACACCAGCCCTGGGGCTGGTGCCTCCGTCTCTTCCAGGGTCAGTTTCCCCATCTATGAACTGGAGGAGGATTGTACTTCCACAATCTTCCAGACTTACGGGTTGTTGAGATAACAGACGCAGAAGGATTTGTAAGTTCTTAAGTCATTTTCAAAAATATCTCACGATAATCGTAACAATTTTAGTGATGCAAAGATAGTCCCACCCTGCACTCAAGTCCCAAGAGCAGAGAGGAGGAGCAGGAGAGATATAGAAAGAATAAGAGACACAATCTCTGCTCTTAAAAGCTGCAGTCCAGACTGAGCATGTGATCCTGCTGGTGAACCACCAATGAAGCCTGGACCTCAGGGTCTCTTTCAGCCATGAGTGATAGAGCCCACGCCAGCATGGCCTCAGCAGAGAGCAACTTATTGTCTCTCATCACGGACAAGATGACAGCTGGATCCAGAGGCTCAGTGTCATTGGGCCCTGGTCTCCCTCACTCAATCTCTTGGTTCCACTTTCCTCTTTGTTAGCTTTAGTCTTGGGCGAAACCACAGTTCTTGTCTTGACCCCAGCAGTAAAAGAACTTCTCATCCCCGGGTCCTAGAACTTGAATCCAGTCTTGAACGGAATGGCTTGGGTCACGTTGGTCATGTTTCCTAAACCAACCACCATTGCCAAGGGCCTGCAATAAGCTCTTTCATTCATTTATTCAACACATACTTATTAAGCATCTACTTTGTTCCTAAAACTTTTCTGGGAGCTGAAGATAGAGCGGTGAACAAAACAGACAGACAAGTAAGTGTACAAATAAACAGATAACTTCAGACACAGACTCAAATTTAGAGGTTCTGGGTGAGGGCTAAGGCTGCATTTTAACAAACTCCCCAGTGAGTCGATGCCAATGGCGTGGTCCCCACTGTATTAGATGGTATGAACACAGTATAAAGAATGTGCTCCAAAGAACTAGTGAGCAGTGTCCAGCTGCAAGCCCCCTTTTCTCAGGCTGGGGAAGTTCATGTAGACGTGAACAGAGTAGACAGCAACACATCAGTGACCATAACTTCAGGATGGACAGGGAACTGTCTGCTTGCTCAAAGGGCAGCAGCTGGAACTATAATTGTTCAAGGCATCATTTCTCACCCTGGAAGGCCCCAGCATCACCCAGGCCAAAACTCAGATATTTCCTGCAGATATAAAAATGAGGATTTTTTTTTGCTTCCTCCCTTTCCAGCTTAAATATTTGTAAAGATTCAGTCTGTGTGGGAATGCATCATTCTGTGCTCCAGATGCGGGGTTACATGTTTAGGGTCCAATATTATGTATTATGGTTGATCGTTATGTCACTAGCTGTCATTCCTTCTTCCTTCAGAACAGGCTATTATATCTCATTTCTTTCCCATCCCCTGAAAGGCAGATCCTTGCCAAAGATGTGTCTATATGTGGAGACCAGAGGCTGGTTTCTGGAAGTGAAGAGTGAGTGATGCTTTGAAATCTGGTTTCACAAGCCTCCCAGTTTTACCAGAGGTAAAAAACCAAAGCTGAGTCAGAGCAAAGCCAGATATTGCTTCTGGAACCTTCTCAGGTTGAGCTGTCCTGAGGCTATTTCTGTGAGTTTCTCCTTCTTCTTTCCCAGCTTCTCCTGTTTGCTTCCCTGGGGAACAAAATCTTTAAACAGTGTGACCTCCTTTTCTTCTGAATTTTCTGTCTTGATATCTAGGCTTTGGTCACTATCTTTCCTTCTCTGAAGGTCAGAAATAGGGGCCTTGCCAT
>NW_021156088.1:2022-2174 GCF_002837175.3 Physeter macrocephalus | reverse complement strand
TTTCTTGTGACGAGAACATTTTTCCTGTGCATATAATTTTATTTTATTTATTTATTTTTTTATTTTACTTTAAAAAATATCTTTATTGGAGTATAATTGCTTCACATTGTTGTATTAGTTTCTGCTGTATAACAAAGTGAATCAGCTATACG
>NW_021156088.1:0-223 GCF_002837175.3 Physeter macrocephalus | reverse complement strand
CTCCGCTGGCCCGCCTGGGTATGGAGGAGCTCTTCAGTAACAAGGCTGACCTGTCCGGCATGTCGGGAGCCAGAGACCTCTTCATATCGAAGGTGGTCCACAAGTCCTTCGTGGAAGTGAACGAGGAGGGCACAGAGGCGGCGGCTGCCACCGCGAACGTGGCCCTCACCAGCATGCTGTTGCCAGAGGAGGATTTCACCGCCGACCATCCGTTCATTTTCTT
>NW_021156087.1:0-2174 GCF_002837175.3 Physeter macrocephalus | reverse complement strand
CCTACGTGTGGCAGACACCTCGACGCTGACAAACCCACCGCCGATACTCGGGCAAGTACATCAGCCTCCGGTGTCAGTGACGCCGGCGCGCTACACGTAGAACAAAATGTCCATGAGTTATTCCTGTGTGCCCTAATTCCATGTTGATTGCACTCTGGTATGTTTGTACACGATTAAGCAGCAGTGTCACGAAGTACCGAGCGACTGTCTGCACAGCTGAAAACATTTTCGGCTTTGATTGTATCCTGATGGACGAAGACTGAAAAGAAGTATCGGATCCACATTCCATCATCCGCATATTTTTCGGAATATCTAGGCCTCTCTGCACAAGTGCAATTACATAGATTATATCACAACCGTACTTCGATACCTTGTTCTTCATCTTTGAGATGTACTTCTGTTCATGCGTCCACGCCTCACATTACAGGTGCACTTTTTTAAAAGGTGACTTTCAACTGTGATTAAGTCTGCATTCCTGACCAGTGTTTTCTCTTTGTATGTGAGCACACATACCGTCTGTGTCCAACGCGGCGTAGCAGCCAACACCACAAGGTTTGCAACTACGACGTATTCACCTAGCATCAGGATCTGAATTGCTCACTAGTGCAATTGTGAAGCAACTGAGGTCTGCCAAGCTCATGAAGAGTGGAAATCCTTAGACAGATAGAGACGTATCTGTACGATGTTGACGCACAGCAGCTGTTTCCTCCGGCGTTTTGCCGGCGTTGTTTGCTTCGCGTTGCACTGCAACGTCTTTGAGCTTTGCAGCATAGCTGTTGCCGCTGTCCCTGAAGTGACTAGAGACAACGGGATAACAAACAATGTCACCGACATCAATGTTCTCATGGTCGTATTTGATGAAGAGTGCAACGCCAATAAAGTCAAAGAACGAGCTCTAAGAAACAGTGTGAGACAGGCTCCTCCCCACTTGCGTGCCGGTGAGCCTCGCCAGGAACACGCCACCCTAATAATGACGTAAGCTTCAGGCTCTGTTGTGCACGTTAAAAAGCAATGCGAACACCTCTTCTGCGAACCAACAGCATCCTGCTACATCGTACTCCGAATAAGAGCCGTGGTTAAACACTGTGAGACTCTTACGCACACTCCAGACGTCCGGGACGTGGTCCGTTTGTAGGACAAACTTTTACACCCTTCCGCACAACCTCCGCGTGCAAAAGGGGATCATTTTGTAGCACGAGCTGACCACTGTACGGAGCTGCAGGTGCCTGCGCGTGTTGACGGGTGGTATATGGTCTTTTCTGTATGCCCTCCCGGTGTGCGGACATGTGGTTTTGACTGTGACTTTAGCTCTACATTGGAACTGCGTGCATATTACGGTCTTGAATTTGGGGCATAGTATTACTGTGTGTGGCTACCGCAAGAAGAGCAGCAACTTGAACTTCGCGTTGACTCTTTACGCACTTGCGTGACTATATTCAGTGCACATTTCGTTGTCAACCCGCGGTATTGTACTTGCGAAACAGCGTGTGTCCGCCGTATAGGAAGCCTCATTTATGGCTCCCTTCACAGCCCAGACAAAACAACGTGCGTCAGTGAAGGTTGACTGTCTTTACAGCCCAGTGGCCGGCGTCTCTTCGGGTAGTGCGTGGGTTCTTGCCCGTTCTTACACGGCCAGAGTTTGACGCAACGTGCTCTCTTGCCTCAGTTCGCTCGTTTCGCTTACCTGGTGTTGGGCGTGTGACGGACCACGGAGTGCGAAGCAGGTCCAGGTCCTGATATGCAGCATCACGCCTCTCACCAGCCTGCATCTACAAGGTGCACCCCGTAGGCTCCGAATGTAGAACACAATCTAGGGATTCTGTCTTTGTGGATTGAGGCTCGACTCACCTCAGTAGGAAAGGCTAGTTCAAAGGACATATCGCACGTGCATATCATGCCGCACGCGCATATCGTGAGGGAGACTGGAGGAATATGTATAAATTAAAAGCTGCTTTTGGCAGACAGTGACAACATGAGACGAAGACTTGGCGACACTAAAAAAGTACTTTTCCGTTCTTCTGCGAGTATATATGCCTACTATATTTACCTTCTGTGCCTCTGATCAGCCAGTTCTCCCTTACTCAATAGACTGGCTCTTCTTGGCTAAAAATAGGGAATCACCCGTGGGAAAAGCAGTGTTTCATATAGCAGCCTTTCGAAGGAATTCTCGTTCC
>NW_021156086.1:1841-2174 GCF_002837175.3 Physeter macrocephalus | reverse complement strand
TTCTGTAGTTTGGTTTCTTTGCCTTGTGATTTTAGCATCTATGTTATTTAATGCACAGAAGTTTATAAAGACGATATGTTCTTTTTAAAAATTTTTTTTATTTTTGGCTGCATTGGGTGTTTGTTGCTGCACGTGGGCTTTCTCTAGTTGTGGTGAGCAGGGGCTACTTTACGTTGTGGTGCGCGGGCTTCTCATTGCGGTGGCTTCTCTTGTTGCGGAGCACGGGCTCTAGGTTCGTGGGCTTCAGTAGTTGTGGCACGCAGGCTCAGTAGTTGTGGCTCGCAGGCTGTAGAGCACAGGCTCAGTAGGTGTGGCGCATGGGCTTAGTTGCTC
>NW_021156086.1:0-671 GCF_002837175.3 Physeter macrocephalus | reverse complement strand
TTATTTTTGTTTTTATTTCCATTTCTCTAAGAGGTGGATCAAAAAGGATCTTGCTGTGATTTATGTCAAAGAGTGTTCTTCCTTTGTTTTCCTCTAGGAGTTTTATAGTGTCCAGTCTTACATTTAGGTCTCAAATCCATTTTGAGTTTATTTTTGTGTATAGTGTTAGGGAGTGTTCTAATTTCATTCTTTTATATGTAGCTGTCCAGTTTTCCCAGCAGCACTTATTGAAGAGACTTTTCTCCATTGTATATCCTTGCCTCCTTTGTCATAGATTAGTTGACCATAGATGTATGGGCATGTATTATCTCTGGGCTTTCTATCCTGTTCCATTGATCTGTATTTCTCTTTTTGTGCCAGTACCATATTGTCTTGATTACTGTAGCTTTGTAGTATAGTCTGAAGTCAGGGAGTCTGATTCCTCCAGCTCTGCTTTTTTCCCTCAAGACTGCTTTGGCTATTCGGGGTCTTTTGTGTCTCCATACAAATTTTAGGATTTTTAGTTCCACTTCTGTAGAAAATGCCATTGGTAATTTGATAGGGATTGATAGGGATTGCATTGAATCTGTAGATTGCTTTGGGTAGTAAAGTCATTTTCACAATATAGATTCGTCCAATACAGGAACATGGTATATCTCGCCATCTGTTGGTATCATCTTTAATTTCTTTCA
>NW_021156085.1:1889-2174 GCF_002837175.3 Physeter macrocephalus | reverse complement strand
TGCTGCCGCTAGCTGCTGCGCGGTCGTGAAGAAGGCTTCTTTGCATGCAACAGCACACGACGGAGAGGAAGAACTATTAATAGCGTTGTCTCTGACAGGAAGCATTGGTGAAAAAAAGAGTAGAGGGTTCTGCTGGGGACAGTAGGAAGCTGCTGCTCTAGTTGCTGCTCCAGATTCAGCTGGTAGCACCCTTCCTTTTCCTGTTACTGCAGTGTCGTTGTTTTTGTGGTTTGAACGCTGCCCCCGCCTCTCCGCATCTCTCTTTTCCGCTGCCGTATGTTGCAG
>NW_021156085.1:0-221 GCF_002837175.3 Physeter macrocephalus | reverse complement strand
GTGCTCCTCCCCTTTTCCAGCAGCTGTCGACGTAGTCTCGCCAGCAGACACAGCAGCGTCGGCTGCAGGAGGCAGCGGAGGGCTGGGCATGTTGAAGAAGCGAGAGCTAACGTACAAAGACGCCGGTCTTCCGGGATTTTCAGCGACACTTGCAGCAGCATTGACACCTTCGACTAATGCAGCTCTTGCTGCTGCTCCTACAGGAGAAGAGAGGGCAGCAG
>NW_021156084.1:1689-2174 GCF_002837175.3 Physeter macrocephalus | reverse complement strand
AAACTATCCAAAAGGTTGTGCCCTAATATTAGCACAGGTCAGACCCATCACTACCTTGGCGGGTGGCCTCAGTGCGTTTGGGTTCCGATTCCACAGGGCAGTACAATTTCTTCCAGTTAAGAGTTCTTGGCTTGCACCAATCACAGGATGGCCTGAGGGCACTGGACCAGTCTATTAGTTTTTCAGAACACTGTCATAGACCTGATAGATGTACTGGGAGGCTTCAGGAGCTAGCTCTACACTTCGGCAACAGTGTGTAATTGGGGTTTTCTGTCTTGCTATGGAGCTGGGCCAAAACCCAAATGCCATTAGTGAGTCAGGGATTGGCACAGAATGTCCTGCCCTTCCACATTCCTCTTGGCAATAGTATAAACGTTGTTGTTTTGCAACTTGCTGGAAACAGTGTCAGCATTTAAATGACTTTCCTTAATCTGAAACTGAAGTTCTTTTTCATTGAGAATATCCTTCCATGTTGCAAGGAAGAC
>NW_021156084.1:0-1414 GCF_002837175.3 Physeter macrocephalus | reverse complement strand
TTGTTAAAATGAATTGCCAAGTCTGTCATGTGCTACAGAGCTTTTTTCATGAAGTTCATTTCCATACAGATGTGCCCTTGGTGGTAAGTAAATGTTCCAGAAATCTCCAAGCCTTTAGCCTTTACTGCAGGCAGCCAGACAGCCTTAGGAGCCCCATATCCACCAGGTGCCATGACTGTTGCCATAGAGAGTTAAAGTTGGTTATTCAGACCACTGCTGACCACAGCAGGAGTAGGTGAAGGAGCAAAGGTTGCAGGCACTGATGATGGGGTGAAGGACTGTCCCACCATACTATGTAGCCCTCCCTCCAAGAAGTCCATCTTTCTGAATTATACTTTTGTCTGGATATAAGCCCAGGAGAGGGGTTGCTGGATCATATGGCAACTCTTTTTATTTTTTTGAGGAAACTCCATACTGTTTTCTATAGTGGCTGCACCAATTTCCCCTCCCACCAACAGTGTAGAAACGTTCCCTTTTCTCCACACCCTTTCCAGCATTATATTTGTAGATGGCCATTCCAACCGGTTTAAGGTGATACCTCACTGTAGTTTTGATTTGCATTTCTCTAATAATTAGCAATGGTGAGTATCTTTTCATATGCCTATTGGTATGTCTTCTTTGCAGAAATGTCTGCTTAGGTCTTCTGCCCATTTTTTTGATTGGGTTTTTTTTTATTTTGTCTATTTAGGCCTTCTTCCCATTTCTTTGATTGGGTTGGTTGTATGAGCTGTTTGTATATTTTGGAAATTAAGCCCTCGTAGGTTGCACCATTTGCAAATAGTTGCTCCCATTCCATAATTTGTCTTTCCATTTTCTTTATGGTTTCCTTTGTTGTGCAAAAGCTTATAAGTTTGTACAGGTCCCATCTGTTTCTTTTAGCTGTTATTTCCATTGCCTTGGGAGAATGATCTACAAAAACTTTGGTAAAACTTATGTCAGAGAATGTTTTGCCTAGGTTCTCTTCTACAAGTTTTATGGTGTCATGTGTTATATTTAACTCTTTCAGCCATTTTGAGCTTATCTTTGTGCATGGTGTGAGGGTGTGTTCTAACTTCAATGGTTTACCTGTGGCTGTCCAACATTCCCAGCACCAGGTGCTGAAGAGACTGTCTTATTTCCCATTGTATAGTCTTGCCTCTTTGTCTAAGATTAATTGACCATTGGTGTGTGGGTTTATGTCTGGGCTCTGTAGTCTGGGTCATCGATCCATATGTCTGTTTTTGTGCCAATACCACGCTGTTTTGTTTACTGTAGCTTTGTAGTATTCTCTGAAGTGTGGAAGCATTATGTCTCCTGCTTTGTTCTTTTTCCTCAGGATTGCTTTGGAAATTCTGGGTTGTTTATGGTTCCATATAAATTTTAAGATTCTTTGTTCTAGTTCTGTGAAAAATATCATGGGTAATTTGATAGGGAT
>NW_021156083.1:0-2174 GCF_002837175.3 Physeter macrocephalus | reverse complement strand
TTTGTATGTGCTTCAGAAGATGTAGGGGTTTCGGAAGTCGTGCAGGAAGGCTGAAGCTCAGTGGTCGTGTGAATAACAGAACGGCGAGTTCAATCCGTCGGTCAATTGAACGAAACAATCACCAAGTGAGAATAACTCGGGCTACGGTATACCCGCAGAGTGGGCTGCAAGGTTCTCAAAAGTGTTCAGATCCGCACTTTGACATATCAATACATTGCAGGCGTTCCGAATGATGCTGGCGACATGTGTCGATGCACTCACGTACGTATCACAACACGCACACCAGACAGATACACGTACGTGTTGCGAAATTTTGTGGGCGTCGAGGCAATCTAATCACTAAAGGAAGTCCTGCAGATGTAGAGATCCAACATTGTAAGCAGTCTTGACTTCTTTACAAGGCACTCAAATCCGCACGTCACGTCACAGCGTACACGCGGCGGTTAACTGCGGCTGTGGCTGTAACGCGCTCGAATGAAGTGGCGCAGATCGTATATATTTATTGATACTGACGTGGCAGACGAACTAGGGATTTGGCCACACTAGCTGGGTATTACTTCATATGCACAACTAAAGAGCATGTATGTATATGATTACTGTCGCCGTGCAGATATACAAACGTCTATTCGAACTTCCAGTGCACAAGTGAATACCTATCAACGCAGGGGTCTTTGTTTACATTGATATGTAGACGGCAAACCGTTACAGACATCAACACGTACGTAATCACGCAGATACAAACGTGAAGATAAATTTGTACAGCTAGAAATATACAGGTAGGCTTAGAGGAACACAAACATCCATACACATCAAGGCGTCTACACATTCTTCCTTATATGCTTCACGCTCTATTCTTATGTGCTCTATGCGAAGCCGTTCGCTCCTTTGTGCACAAATACTTCCGTCCTGACACGATTGTTCACGCAAGTACGTATGCATATTTTGATACACACGAGGTATTGCCCACTTACGTGTTTGCTCCGTTAGCGTACACAGAAGATGAACTGATGGATGCAGGTCACAGAATACGTTGCACGTCTGTGGATTAGTATATCCACAGGTATATACAACTTAACGCACTTGTGTGTCCTTACGATATCAGTGCTCAACACCCTCACAATAAATTCGTGACTCACCAGTTATGGTTCACGATGTAGAATCAGATGCGGTATTTCATGCTCCACTATATATTTCCGCTATCCTCCCGACAGGCGTTACAAGCGTGCAAGGCCACACACAAAATATCCTCATGTTATGTGCTCACTGCTGCGCAGCAAGCGTCAGTTTCTCTTTTCAAGTTTAGAAAAAAACTTAATATTTTCTCTAGTCCTGCTGCTTCTCATTTTCTGGCGGTTTGTGAAGGAAAGGATTAGTGGAGCATTACGTGAAGGGAATTGGTATTTATCAAGTGCATACATCTCTCCTTCCCCTGACAGCGCGTACACACACACACACACACATGTTTCTGGCGACTAGCCGTGGAATTTTACAATTACAGGATTGCACTCGCAGAGAGTAGAAACGAGCGTTTGGTTTCGCCTACATTTCTTCTGTTTCCTAAGCATAAGCAGCACCACTCCCTATAATAGGGTCCCTGCTTCGAGTTCGTGCTCGTCTTCTGGGAGAACTTCTGGTTGACCGACCGAACACGCTGTAACCTTGGAAGTATTGACACTACTTTTTTCGTCCCTCTACGTCTGCGTGTTCCAATCGGGCTGTTATAGACGTGACGTTGAGTCAGTGAATACATTCAGTTCTGCCATTGAGCAGTCTTACTCTGTTTTCCTGTTTCCCCCACTGCACCCCTCTTTGCTTTGCTGTCCGCTTTAGAAAAGCGGAGAAGTGCGCCTAGTTCGAAAAGACGATCAGAGATGGCCAAGAAAAGGAAGACTCACCGCTTCTCGTGCGAACGACAGCAAGCAGCGTGTCACGTCGGCGGACCACCCGCACTACGGGCATACAGATACGATTCCCATGTCAGTTACACGAATGCTCTGCGATAGAAAATTTGCTTCGATGTTCGGAACACACTGAAGTAGGGGGTGCCAAAACACCAGACATGACTAGTTTTGTCTTTATTTCCTGCGCTCCTGCGTCTGTTGATGTGTCTTTGCTTCTTCAAACCCTGACGCACGCGAGGGTTTCAAAAATTTCCTTCTTCGCGTACTGACACG
>NW_021156082.1:1518-2174 GCF_002837175.3 Physeter macrocephalus | reverse complement strand
AGAACAAGCTCGCAGGATACGTCAAAAATATAATTCGTGGTGTGTGTGCATTTCCGCAGTCGAGTAGAGAAAAGGAATGCACTTTGTGTAGGAGGTGCAACTGCTTCAAGAAAGTGGTTAACTAGGTCGCGCTGCGTCATTTAACCTCTCTTGAAGTCTCCCGGAATCAATACCTATTGCGGTACATCAGTGCCGAGGTATTTTACAGTGCCCTCTGTGCGGTTTTCACTTTTGTGCGGTCGTAGTAAATGTGAACTGGCGCCGTGCTGCCAATAGCATTGCTCTTTCAGCTGAACTGGCTACCAGTCTGGCCGATAAAGATTGCTGAAAAGGTACTTACCAGGGGCGAATACGATGTCACAAAGGCGTATAATCGTAGGTCAAATTTCTTTCCTGAAAAAGATCCGAAGAGCAGTTCACGGAAGCGTCTTATGCCACTCATATGACCACAGACGACCAAGCATTCCCGGTGGGGCTTTTCAGAACGTGGAGACGCTGGCGGCACCTTTCGGTGCAGGTCAGAACAGCTGCATTATGCATAAAGGTAGCCAAAGATACGTGTGGACGGTCTGACAGCTGCTTTTCTCTGGGACATTTTTGCTGTGAACCAAGAGGTGGGGTGAAAGGCGCGACTTTGAGGCTGCTGGGGCTGTTGG
>NW_021156082.1:0-191 GCF_002837175.3 Physeter macrocephalus | reverse complement strand
TTTTAATTGTATCAAGATACCCCCCCTTCGCAGACACAGAGGTTAAGGATATCTTGGCATGCCTCGCACAACCAGGTGAACTTCCTACGCACCTTTGAGCCTCTTCAAGTTTCCCATCGCGCTCTAACTGACGTCGATGCCGGCGAAGATTTCTGACAAGAAGGTCCTTTCGAGTTAACTGTTGAAAACAA
>NW_021156080.1:0-2174 GCF_002837175.3 Physeter macrocephalus | reverse complement strand
TGAGGATTGGAGATGGAAGATGAAGCTCTAACCATGAGCCGAGACCCAGAGACATAGGATATTTGGTCTTGCATCTTCAGGGTCATGGAGGGCTGGGGAAAGTTCTGAGAAAGCGTGTGACTAATTGTGGCTGAGCTTCGAGAAGGCGCTGCGGAGAGGCGGCGGAGATCCAGGTGAAGGCGGGGCTGCGGCGGGGATTCGGGTGAGGGCGGGGCTGCTGCGGTATCCGGGTGAGGGCGGGGCTGCTGCGGTATCCTGATGAGGGCGGGGCTGCGCTGGACCAGGGCAGGGGATACGGAGGGGGAGGGGCAGGAGGGTACCTGTGTTTCCAGGTTAGTCAACTGCACGTAGGCTAGTAATTCTAGAGCAGCACTGCGGTCCTCAGGGTGTGGGCCAGCAGCGTTCGTACCACCTGGACCTGATGAAAAATGCAAATTCCCCAGCTCCACTCCGGACCCAGTGAGTGAGAAATGTACGCGGAGGAGACCGGCGACCTGCATTTTAACCACCTTCCAGGGATTCTGGTGCGTTCTTAGGCTTGAAAACCAATGTTGTAGCTCATGGGTCTTCAAACTGTTTTGCTCAGTACCCTAAAAAAATGTTTGAAAAAATATGTACAATTCACACTTTTTTTGGTAATTTTTGAATTTTACTTTATTTATTTTTTTATACAGCAGGTAATTCACACATTTTAAATTTGACATCCAAACATTCTTTTTATATGTAAATAGTTGCAAAGAACGTAATTTCTAGCATATTGAAAAATATTGTATCATTGAAATACAGTCAATGAAATAAAAATACTCTAGCACTTTAGTATCCACCATCGCACATTGAGAAGATAGACGAAATAAAAAAAAAAAAAAGCTCTTTTTTCTTAGCAGTTTAGCAACTTCAAAATGTACCTTAATTCCTTGAACATTCATATCCTTTTAATTTCCCTAACTGAACTTTATACTGTATTCTATTAAGCAACGTACCATACCTATCTGCAACAAAAATATGAATGTAATAAAATATTCATCCTAAATTTAGATATAATTATTTTAGTACATAATTGATAAAATAGCATAACGTTTTATAATTTTGATAACTATTAACATAAAAAGTAAAATATTATTGAAATATCCTAATGAGATGAGTAGAGCCTTTAAAATTTAATTCATATATCTGTGGATAAATATTACATATTAATAAAATAAGACAAGCTTCAGCACCAGTTCTATTCATATTTTTCTTTTTATAATGCAAATTAAAAAACACCAAACACCCTGTTCATATAATAAGTACGTAGAGGGAATGAAAGGAGTTTTATTATAGCAGTTCTACGTAATTCTCTAAACTCCTTCTAGGATATATGCCAAAATATTATAGAATCACCTATCATCAGAAATGTCTGGTGGGGCTTCCCTGGTGGTCCAGTGGTTAAGACTTGGCTCTTCCACTGCAGGGGATGCAAGTTCAATCCCTGGTCAGGGAAGTTCCGCATGCCGCGTGGTGCGGCATTTTCAAGCAAAAATGTCTGATAGACTGTAACTTCTCTGTGAAATGGGAGGCCAAGTCATTCGCTGAGAGTAAAGGTGAAATGTGGGGTGGGCACGCAGAAGAGAGAGGAGTTCGGGGGGTGGGAGTGGAAGAGAGTGAGGACAAAAAACATAAGTGAATCATTGGGCAGCATTTAGGCCCTGAAACACTGAGGATACAAATGATTGAATCAACCAATTAATGCGAGCATGTCATTCAGTTGCCACTGTTTTGAAATAGATTTCTGATCAACTGAGCAAAGCTTACTCGCACGGAATCTGTTACAGACAGAACAATGGCCCCTCAGAGATGCCCGTGTCCTAATCCCCCTGTGAATATGTTACTTTATACGACAAAACGGACTTTTGTGGAAGTGATTAAAGTTTAAGAACTTGAGGTGGGAAGGGTATCCTGGGTTATCCGGGGGCCCACTGCCATCACAAAGGTCCTGTTAGTGAAGGAGGGAGGCCGGGGAGTCAAGAGTCAGAGAGGAAAGTTGAAGCCAGAGGCAGTGGTCAGAGCGACGGGGGAAGGGGCCACGAGCCCAGGATGCTGGCGCCTCCAGGAGCTGGAAAGTCAAGGAGATGAACCTCCCCTGGAGCCCGGGAAGGAACCAGCCCTGCCCACACCTTGAGTTTAGGACTTCTGCC
>NW_021156078.1:1024-2174 GCF_002837175.3 Physeter macrocephalus | reverse complement strand
AGAAAGGGGTTCACTTAGGGTCAGGGCTGCAGCTACTCATCCAGTGCTCTAACTGTCCTCCCAAGACTGCAAGAAGTTCTTTCCCTTGCTGAAAAGGCACGATCATTGGTGTTGGTAAACTCAAGTCTCTTTCCTTGGGCATCAGATACTCACATCTCAGAGGTTGGCCCAGATCAGCCCATGTGCCCTCAGAAGACACGCAGACCTCATTCCTGTCCCTGAGAGGTGGGAGCCCTTGAGCTATGCCATCTCCCTGACCATATTAATTGCCCATCCCTGAAAAACAATACTGCTCCTTTTCCAGCTTCTTCTCTCTCCTTTACTAAGAGGAAGAAACCAAATGCGAGGGTGGTAAGGAAACTCTTGTGCAATGAAATAATGGGAGGCTCAAGAATTCTTCCATGCCATGGAACCCATAATTGGCAGGCTTTCTAGAGGCCACATGGATGCATATGGCTCTCCAAGACAATGCAGTGTCAGTGTAAACCTCCCATTGGGAGGTCCAGTTGCTTCCATATCTTTGATTCTTAATGAATATGAATGTCAAAAGTTTCTAACGACTGAAAAAACAAAGCATAGCAGGGCCACGGTCTGCTGTATGGGTGTTGTGTCAGGGACACACTCCAATGTTTAGAGGATTATCACTTCTCCTGGCAGCCTATGAGGCTGTGAGGGGGAGGCCTTTTCCTCAACCACAGGCACCTTGGTAGCTGAAACTTCTCAAAGGAATGTCTACACTGCCCAGGTAGCTCTTGAATTGCCCGGCATCATGGTCAGCTCCGTAACTGTCCATGAGGGCCTGACAATGCCCAGGCTGGACGGAGCTAGAGGACCACAGATGCCCGCCTGGAGAGTCAGAGGTCAAGGGCTGTCCTGCCTGAGACTTGATCGTCTATTGATGCCCACTCAGATGAGACAAAGGATGCCTCCAGTGCCAGGAGGGCCCCACCAGCCCTCAAGAAGACAGCATCTGGGGGCTGGCAGGTCACTGCACCCAGTCTTGTATAAATCCACACATGTCCATTGAGTGCCCTCCTGTCTGGGCTGCGCTGGAGCCTGGGGCTGCCCAGGCAGAGTAGGGCCAGCATCCCCCTCCCCAGGTAGGAGGGCACAAGGAAACCATGCATGACTCTGACACCCTCCCCAATCC
>NW_021156078.1:0-613 GCF_002837175.3 Physeter macrocephalus | reverse complement strand
AACCAAGGAATTCAATCTGCCTGACCATGAATTTAGCGATGGTTTCTTAGATTTGACAGTAAAGCATAAGAAATGAAAGAAAAAATAGATAAATTGGATTTCCTCAAATTTACAAACCTTTGTGCATCAAAAGAGGCTATCCAGAAAGTAAAGACAGCCACAGAATGGAAGACAATATTGGCACATTATGTATCTGATAAGACTCTTTACCTAGAATATACCCAGGACTTTTACAACTCAGCCACAAAAAGACAAACAATAACATTTTTGAAACAGACGAATGGCTTGCATGGACTGCTCTCCAGACAAGACATACAAATGGTCAACAAGGACACGAAAAGATGTCAAACCTCAGTAGTCATGATGAAAACGCAAATTAAAGCCACAGTGTGATGCCCCTTCACACACACTAGAATAAAAATAAACTTTAAAATAAATTTTAAAATACGTAAATAAAAACAACAAGTGTTGGCAACAATGTAGAGAAATTGGAACCCTTAAAAGTTACTTGTGGAGATGTACAATGGTGCAGTCTATGTGTACAAAACTTTAGCGTTTTCTCAAAAATATAAAATATAATTACCATGTGGTTCAACAACTCCACTCCTAGATA
>NW_021156076.1:2029-2175 GCF_002837175.3 Physeter macrocephalus | reverse complement strand
CAGGGCACATGTGTTTGAGCCCCGGTGCAGGAAGATCTCACATGCTATGGAACAACTAAACCTGTGTGCCACAACTACTTAGCCTGCACACTAGAGCTACTGAAGCCCGCGCACCTAGAGCCCATGCTCCACAACGAGAAGCCACT
>NW_021156076.1:0-100 GCF_002837175.3 Physeter macrocephalus | reverse complement strand
TATTGGCATGATATATGCTTATTGTTTTATTGTTTTTAAATACATGGAATTTTTTTCCTTTCTAATGTAATTCTTTTATTTTACCTGTATATTGTGAAAA
>NW_021156075.1:1363-2175 GCF_002837175.3 Physeter macrocephalus | reverse complement strand
AGACGCAAACATATGCATTCGAGATATATACATATGTACGTATGCATGTATGTGTACAGATATGTGCACAACATATATGTATGCACAACCACGCATGTTTGCACGTAAAATGTGTGAAGGCATACAACTATACATACACAGACATACGTGTAAGAAGAATATACTGGGTGAATAGACGATCGTGCACACGAATCTGTAGAAAGGCCAGCGCAGCTTCTCTAGCCCCAGATGCACCTGTTCCTGCATAACAGTGTTGCGCCGTGCGGGGGTATTCTGCTGCAACGACGGTTCGCAGGCCAGGTTTTCTCTCTGCCGCGCTCGCTGCGGCAGATGCTTCTCTTTTCCAAAATGAGGTTACAAAAACGTTCGCGACTGGGAACGGAAGTGCATACCGGTACGTGTCCACGTAGCTGCAGGATACAATGGCTCGACTGAAGACTTGACCACAACGCGACGACAGAGAGATGGACGTGTATAGACACATGGAACGGAAGGGAGGAAGCATGTAGAGGCCCGTAGGGATACACAAGCGCGGTGGTAAGCACAAGTTTTCTGTGAAAAGTCCGGAATGCGTGTTCGCGCATCTGCAGCCCCGGGTATCCACGCACAAGCATTAGCATATAAAGCTGCGCTGCCGGCGCTGTGAAGAAGACGTACGTGTGCTGCAAGCCTATCATGCATACAGGCGCAGCTGCTGGCCTCCTGTGCGCCAACGGGCACATTCACATTGCTGTCTTACACATGCAATAGCAGCCCCCCGGGCTTCGCACACGCATATACGCACACAGTGATACACACGTGCGTTCACGTAT
>NW_021156075.1:0-470 GCF_002837175.3 Physeter macrocephalus | reverse complement strand
GGTACCGCGGGAAACCACACATGCGGAAGCGTTAGTCAGACATTCATGTGTACATACACTGTTAGACACACGCTAGGATGAGACGAACGACGGGCGAGTTCGTACAGGCAGAGCCATACGAAATAGCGTGGGTATCCCTGGGGGGGTGTCAGAGAGAGGCAGAAAGTTGCCAGCACGATCTTCCGGGAATGGGTCGGCGAGAACAAGTGCAACGACCCTGCAGCAAAAGGTCCCTATATATATACATACACATATTCTCGTATACACAAGGATATTTGACACGTGCGCATGCATGTAAAGGATGTGCCAAAAAGAGTATATGTATAATGTGAGCAAGAGCCAATACGTAAAGATGAAGTTCGTGGATATACACGAATGAAGGCACACGTGTACGTGCCTACTGTGACAGAGATCACATAGACAAAGTCTGTCACTATACCCAAAAATATATGAAAAGACGGCACACACTT
>NW_021156073.1:1817-2175 GCF_002837175.3 Physeter macrocephalus | reverse complement strand
CTACGATAAGTTACATATGTATAGCGTAATGCCAAAAGCAACCACTAAGGAAACTATGTGAACAGCATACACAAATAATTACAAATAAATTAAATTAAAATGGACTTATTAAAAAATGTTTAAGTAACCCACAAGAAGGCAAAATAAGAGAAACACAGGATTGAGAAACTAAGGTAAAAGACAAAACAAAAAATAAAATGCTAGCCCTAATCTTTAACATAGCAATAATTACATTAACTGTAAATGATCTAAATAACCAAGTCAAAGACAGAGATTGGAAGAGTAGATTAAAAAATCGCAAGCATGATCCAACTATACACTGTCTATAAGAAGCTTACTTTAAACATCATGATATAGG
>NW_021156073.1:0-699 GCF_002837175.3 Physeter macrocephalus | reverse complement strand
TTTTTCATTTAAAAACTCCCAAAAGAAATATTCAGGCTTAGATGTTTCACTTTTACCCAAGCCTTAAAGAATTAACACCAATTTTACATGATTTGATAAGAAACAGAAGGAGAGGGAACAGTTACTAATTAATTTTATGAAGCCAGTATTCCCTTGATACCAAAACCAGACAGGGATAGTATAGAAAGAAGAAAACTACAGACCAATATTTTTTATGAAATTGGCTGTAAAAATCCTCAGCCAAATGTTAGCAAATTAAATCCAGAAATATATAAAAAGAATAATATACCATGACCAAGTGGTATTTATTACAGTTATGCAAAGTTGGTTAAATATTTGAAAATCAAATAATGTAATCCACAATATCCAATAGATTAAGGGGGAAAAGTCATGTGAGCCTATCCATTCATGCAGAGAAAGCATTTGACAAAATCCAATCCCATTCATGATCTTAAAAAAAGAAGAAAAAAAACTCCAAGCAAAGTAGGAATAGAAAAGGAACATACTGAAACTCATAAAGATGATCTACAAACAACCTATACCGACATTATATTTAACTGTGAAAGACTGAACGTTTTCTCTGTAAGATCAGAAACAAGGCACCGATATCTGCTCCCACCACTTTTATTAAATATATTACTGGAGGGTTTAGTAAGAAAATAAAGCAAAAATAAATAAATACATAAATTTAAAAGTTAA
>NW_021156071.1:0-2175 GCF_002837175.3 Physeter macrocephalus | reverse complement strand
GATCTGCAAAATGACGTCTGTATCCTTTCTCCTCAACATGATGCAGGTCGATAGAGAACACTAGTGCACACAAAAAAGTACGGATTATAAAAGGGTCCCCTAGGGCTCTCAACGTCGATGGCCAACTGGATATCTTTCCTTCACAGTAGTCCTGTGATGATGTACATTATTCAAAACGCATCCGTGTCAGTTGGACGTCAGCTGGTGTACAAGGCGACGAACACGAATAAGAGATGGACTACAGACATCTTGCGGGCTGTGGATTAGCAGAAAGGAAGCATAGCGATGAGTTATGCATGACAATCTGGGATGCACTGGCGTGCGTACGAAAAAGACTGGTTGTATCACGCACAATGAGAAAAGACAACCGCTGATGCATTCAAGGGTAAAAAAGAAACTCAGGAAAGTCCGTGACTGTCAGTGGTCCAGCGTGGACCTAAATACAGTCGTGGAAAGTAGAAATAGTAGGATAATACATTGGTGGTGAAGCGCGAGAGTGTCAAAGATGTCCGCTGTTACCCGTCATACCGTACGCACACGAGGAAACAGACGCTCGCGCTGGAGTAACTGATGTGTACATGATATTACTGTATAGGCAAGGCTATAATATCGTCTCGTTTGCATACCTGAACAGCAAAAAAGGGGAGGAACTCAAGATGCGCGATGAGTCTTTGAAAGTAAGGAGATAACATAAATGTGTACTTACATCTGCTCGCATTGTCCTTACGTGTGGGTGGAATGCGAACAGTGCACCTTATAACAGTCCGCATTTTATGCGTATCTGCACCTGTTTGACACAGTTCCCACTCCACTACACAGGAAGACAGACACGCATCTATGTGTACACGTGTGCTCCCAACATTTCATGCATCACAGACAGTTCCTCTCACTACGTGGGAATAAACATTTATGAAAATGTAAACTTGTGGGGATGCAAGATGCACAATGTTGTTCGGTTGGTTTTTTGTTTCTTACAGTGAGTGCTGTACGACAGAATATGCGCTCTATATCTCTGCGCGTACACGAGTATGCGGACACGCTGGATATTGAGTTCTGCGTGCGCACACACGCGTTTTCTTCCGCATAACCTTATACACAAAGATGCATCCTCACATGCAAACTAGATATCCCTGCGTTTGAGTCTCGTGCACTTTGCGTACTGCTACACAACCACTTCTTTAAGCAAATGTCAGCGCTTACCTACAATTCCAGGTAAGCCTTTGTGTGAAGAGTTATACAGGCGCATTCTTATCAATGCATGCATGCACACGCATGTGCGTCCTTCCATTTGTACCTCTGCTAGCGGGCAGGATTCGCCTCCACACCTTCAGTCAACAAACTGCGACGGCGGGGGTTTGCGCTGTATGCCACACGTCAAGTCTTGCTTACCCGTGCTGTGTGCTTATGTATATGGTTATTTGCCGGTCGCTCTTTCTTGAGTATACGTATGTTATTTTATGGACACACAAGAATAAGCACCTACACGTATGCACGCGTATAGACGCACTTACACATGATCACCCGCGCTTCTCGGAGTACGTTCACACTCCTTGTTTTAGCAGCGAGTAGAACACGTGTGCAGTATTCAATTCTGCTCCACTTTCTCCCAGTGCATAGACGCTTCTTCTTGTCTTCCTGTACTGGAGCACGTTTTGTTTTTTTTTTTAGTACAAGAGGGACTTGCGGTGCTACAAGATAGCCAAACAGGCGGGCCTCTGTCATAACCCTATAACGGGTAGGGTTGCAGAAACAGGCTGCTCGGGCAGCTGTGCAGGTGGATACGCACGAAGGTAGATAATAAAATGCACATTTGTATACATCAAACCGTGCTCCGTCAGACATGAAAAGCGGTGATGAAAGTTGAAACACAAAGGGGGCGGTGCCTATGCAGAGAGAACATGGTGGACTCGAACAAAAGAACTCTCTGCATGCACACCTACAGCATGCACACACAGAGCTAAATGTACGATGTTATATCGAATAGAGATCAAGAATCGCCTAATGTGAGGAGACGAGTAGAAATCTGTACACAGTAATGCGTACACAGGCGCCAAGAGATATCTCCTAACTATAATAAACGTATACGAGTCTGAAGTAGGAAAAAGAACGTACTGCGCGGTGTGCAACTTTATAAATGCGCGTTTGACTACACATAGTCGACAAGTGCAAATTGCA
>NW_021156070.1:1898-2175 GCF_002837175.3 Physeter macrocephalus | reverse complement strand
GAATTATAGGGGTCCCAAAAGAAGAAGAGAAAAAGAAAGGGTCTGAGAAATTATTTGAAGAGATTAGAGTTGAAAACTTCCCTAACATGGGAAAGGAAACAGTCAATCAAATCCAGGAAGTGCAGAGAGTCCCATACAGGAAAAATCCAAGGAGAAACATGCCAAGACACATATTAATCAAACTATCAAAAATTAAATACAAGGAAAAAATATTAAAAGCAGCAAGGGAAAAACAACAAATAACACACAAGGGAATCCCCATAAGGTTAACAGCTGA
>NW_021156070.1:0-236 GCF_002837175.3 Physeter macrocephalus | reverse complement strand
AGACAAAGATGTCACAAAGAATGAAAACTACAGGCCAATATCACTGATGAACATAGATGCAAAAATCCTCAACAAAATACTAGCAAACAGAATCCAACAGCACATTCAAAGGATCATACACCATGATAAAGTGGGGTTTATCCCAGAAATGCAAGGATTCTTCAATATACGCCGATCAATCACTGTGATGCACCATATTAACAAATTGAAGGATAAAAACCATATGATCATCTCAA
>NW_021156069.1:1871-2175 GCF_002837175.3 Physeter macrocephalus | reverse complement strand
TTGCTTTGGGTAGTAGAGTCATTTTCACAATGTTGATTCTTCCAGTCCAGGAGCAGGGTATATTTTTCCATCTGTTTATGTCATCTTTGATTTCTTTCATCAGTGTTGTACAATTTTCTGAGTACAAGTCATTCACCTCCTTAGGTAGGTTTATTCCTAGGTATTTTATTCATTTTGTTGCGATGATAAATGGGATTGTTTCCTTAATTTCTCTTTCTGGTTTTTCATTGTTAGTGTTTAGGAATGCAAGAGATTTCTGTGCATTAATTTTGTATCCTGCAACCTTACCAAATTCATTGATTAG
>NW_021156069.1:0-1398 GCF_002837175.3 Physeter macrocephalus | reverse complement strand
AGTGTTCCATGAGCACTTGAGAAGAATGTGTATTCTGTTGTTTTTGGATGGAATGTCCTATAAATATCAATTAAGTCCATCTTGTGTAATGTATCATTTAAAGCTTGTGTTTCCTTATTTATTTTCATTTTGGATGATCTGTCCATTGGTGAAAGTGGGGTGTTAAAGTCCCCTACTATGATTGTGTTACTGTCGATTTCCCCTTTTATGGCTGTTAGTATTTGCCTTATGTATTGAGGTGCTCCTATGTTGGGTGCATAAATATTTACAATTGTTATATCTTCTTCATGGATCGATCCCTTGATCATTATATAGTGTCCTTCTTTGTCTCTTGTTATAGTTTTTACTTTAAAGTCTATTTTGTCTGATATGAGAATTGCTACTCCAGCTTTCTTCTGATTTCCATTTGCATGGAATATCTTTTTCCATCCCCTCACTTTCAGTCTGTATGTGTCCCTAGGTCTGAAGTGGGTCTCTTGTAGACAGCATATATATGGGTCTTGTTTTTGTTTCCATTCAGCCAGTCTGTGTCTTTTGGTGGGAGCATTTAATCCATTTACATTTAAGGTAATTATCGATATGTATGGTTCTATTACCATTTACTGAATTGTTTCGGGTTGTTCTTGTAGGTCTTTTCCTTCTCTTGTGTTTCTTGCCTAGAGAAGTTCCTTTAGCATTTGTTGTAAAGCTGGTTTGGTGGTGCTGAACTCTCTCAGCTTTTGCTTGTCTGTAAAGGTTTTAATTTCTCCATCAAATCTGAATGAGATCCTTGCTGGGTAGAGTAATCTTGGTTGTAGGTTTTTTTCCTTCATCACTTTAAATATGTCCTGCCACTCCCTTCTGGCTTGGAGAGTTTCTGCTGAAAGATCCGATGTTAACCTTATGGGGATTCCTTTGTGTGTTATTTGTTGTTTTTCCCTTGCTGCTTTTAATATGTTTTCTTTGTATTTAATTTTTGACAGTTTGATTATTATGTGTCTTGGCGTGTTTCTCCTTGGGTTTATCCTGTATGGGACTCTCTGTGCTTCCTGGACTTGATTGACTATTTCCTTTCCTATATTAGGGAAGTTTTCAACTATAATCTCTTCAAATATTTTCTCAGTCCCTTTCTTTTTCTCTTCTTCTTCTGGGACCCCTATAATTCGAATGTTGGTGCGTTTAATGTTGTCCCAGAGGTCTCTGAGACTGTCCTCAATTCTTTTCATTCTTTTTTCTTTATTCTGCTCTGCAGTAGTTATTTCCACTATTTTATCTTCCAGGTCACTTATCCGTTCTTCTGCCTCAGTTATTCTGCTATTGATCCCTTCTAGAGAATTTTTAATTTCATTTATTGTGTTGTTCATCTCTGCTTGTTTGCTGTTTAGTTCTTCTAGGTCCTTGTTAAACGTTTCTTGTATT
>NW_021156068.1:1737-2175 GCF_002837175.3 Physeter macrocephalus | reverse complement strand
AGCACCAGCAGCAGGAGGCACACAAGCAGCAGCCACAAGCGACAACACGAAGTGCGGCGGCTGCACTACAGCACCGGAAGGAGACGCACCAGTGACAACAGCAGCAAAGATTTTTCAGTGGACAGCAGCACACGACTGCCACAGTAGCAAACTGACTCCACACGGCCTTCACCGCAGTAGCAGCAGCGTTGGGATGGACTCACGTGAATGAAGAACAGCAACGGTGTAGGCACTACGGCGCAGCACAAGTAGCAGTGCAAGCAGTGATTCTGCGGCGGTGGCAGGGATGGCCTCTGCCGAAGCCGGTGTCGCCGTAAAACATGCAGCAGGGGCGTCAGCAAAACACCTGCCTCAGCAGCGGGAGAGCTAATATACAATGAATCGACAACGCAGCAACATCTGCACTAGGCTGTTGACGTCGAAAGTTCCAAGATCTAC
>NW_021156068.1:0-659 GCF_002837175.3 Physeter macrocephalus | reverse complement strand
CTGCGCTCCGTGGCTCACCGTGCCCGAGTTACGGCAACAACTGCAGCAGCCAAAACGCCACCATCATCATACGACAGCAGCAGCTGCTTTGACTGCCCAAACGCTTCCATTACTCGACTACTTCGGTCTCGTTGGGACTCAACTGGCGCGTTTGTAATAGGAACAAGAACGTGCACAACCGTGCTTCCACGTGTGCGGTACTCGACACGTACAGCTATACTAGGGAGATGCTCTATTTCTATAACTACTTCGTATGACTTATACCCAGATTGTGGATCCTTGGCAACCGTTCATTCGTGTGCACACAGAAGCGGAGGGGAAAACTGAGACACAGCACGGAGACACCCCAACACGCGCCGCCAGCTTCTATCTGTACTACCATACCAGCGCCGCTGTCTGTGTCTACCGCAGGAGATGCGTGTATGCCAATTTGAGATCTTCCACGCGTGCAGTGCATCAATACTTACACGTGATACACACCACCATAGGAGATTCCCTTCCCATTCTTACATGTGCACCCCCTATACAGATAGTTACTCTTCTGCTTGAAGCAGATTCTAACTGATAACTTTGTATCTGCTCATCTGCGCCGTCGTCCTTAAATCACGGCTACGCCGAGAGATGAGGGATGCATGTACACGGACACGCATGTTCAAACA
>NW_021156067.1:2007-2176 GCF_002837175.3 Physeter macrocephalus | reverse complement strand
TTGTTCCGATCGTTTAGGATCATACAAGTAACTATCAGTGTGTTCTGATATACTTGTATCCTGACATTGATCTTATCTTCTTCTACATCACTTCGATATGCTATGCAGCTTTACGGTTTTTAGTGATGAAACATGCCGTAGAGCACACTGAAGTTGCACTTAACCATGT
>NW_021156067.1:0-161 GCF_002837175.3 Physeter macrocephalus | reverse complement strand
GTCGTCAACCATGGATGTCGCTAGGCTTTCTCTAACTGGCATGTCCATACCCGTTATATTCGACCCAAAATTCGCAGGCAGTCTACGCACTGCAGCACAGTCTGGATGAAGGGCAGCTGCACGGGGGGAACCGCTTGAAAGGTGTGCGCAAGCGCTTTTGG
>NW_021156066.1:0-2176 GCF_002837175.3 Physeter macrocephalus | reverse complement strand
TGCAGTGTTTTTTTCCAGTTGAGAATGGGATGTACACGCTGGGACTTCTGCTTTGGCTTTTCATCCATCTTTCCAACCATTTGCCATGAACTGTGGAAACTGCACTTGACTTTGCACTCGTTCTTCGAGTGATTTGGATTTTTCTGTCTTATCACTTAGAACGAAAGTTCTGCCTATTCAGCGTTCGTATTCTGTACTCGCTTTCGTTCGTCTACCTCCCGTGTGTGCTTCGTGCATGCGCTTCCCACCGCCTACATCCAGCGGCTGCGCGAAGTGTTCTCTGCGCTTGCAGCTTGTATTTTTAAAGATCGAAGTATTCCAGCTGCAGTCATTGGTGCCTCCTGCGTAGCGGCTGCTGGTGATGCTGCTTTTGCAGGTAGCACTTAATTATCACCACCGCGGTCTGCGTAGGTCTGTCTCCCTCTGTTTATCAATCTGCGTGTCTCACCTGTCTACCGGCGCTCCTGCGTACGTTCTCCTCTGTGGACGTTTGTAGCTGTCGAAGTTCTATGAATCAGCTTTCGTGTATATCTGCGTACCTTCATACCCAAATATCTGTGACCGTACCTGTCCGTGTACTGGCGGATCTGTCCCAACTTGTCTCCTGTGTAGACGTAGTGGGATAGAGAGAAAGAAGAAGACCACTTTTGTGCAGAGGAGGGCCAGTGCATTGCATCCACGTTTGAAAGCGGATAGGAGACTGAGCAGGTTAGGTGGGTGGAGGAGGACACCTAGTGCAGCGTACTAAAGTGGATACGAGACTTCACAGGCTAGCTGCATGCCTCCACGTGTGGATTTCGTTTGGCTTTATTGTTTTGTAGAGGAATGCAGAGATACTCATTTGTCTGATTCAAAAGCGTATACTTGACCCCAGTGTCCCGTCATTCGGTGGAACTGCGTGCTCATTTGTGGCGCCCCTCAGAACGTGAATACCCCGCCTTCGTAGAAATATTTTTATTTTTTGGAAAGTAATTACTCACAGAAGACTGGCTCCGATCTTGGAAAGCCGCTTGCCACACCATACTGCCTCTTTTCTGCAAGAAAGCTAACGTCCAGTGTAACTCTGTCTGTTCGGGGAAAATTAGATGCGTAGGCGTAAGGCGTGGGCTTGGTTCAAAAAGTCATCGCGGGAATTGTGGTGTGGCTCTGGTTAAAATCATCACATTCGATCGCGCCGTGAACGCACGATATTGCATCCGTACTGTGCCGCAAGACTGGACTGTAAAGAGAGCTCACATTTGAGGCATTTGTTATTCCTGCCTATGTCTACACATACACAAATGTACGTATACAAATATACGTCGACACATATTGGTGCTGGCATACATTGAACTGCGTCTGCCACAGAAGTCCACGTACACAGGCACTACACTCTGTTGTAGATAGGCAGGCGCTTCTGAGACGCCGAGTGTGAACCTCTTTTTTTCACAAATGCTTATAAATAAGATTTAAGGTACTATGTGTGTACGGGTGTATATGCAATTCGCGATGTTTACTGACACGTGTGGATCACTGTGCCCATGTTTGTGTATTGTGCGCCTCTTTGCGTGCACAGTCGTACCTGCACATATTTTTCTGTGTGGATTGTGAGCGAAGGGCGTACTCAAATACAATTGCCATTTGTCTTCTCTAGACGTCGGTACAATCGTATACATATTTACATCGCAGAAGTACGCGTTACATGCTTTTCCGTGTTTGTAGAACCTTCTTACGTACTTGCTAGTACGCACGGTTAGATAGGAGCCACACCAGCGTGCAGAAGGGTTGGTGTATTCAAATGCCTGCAGGACAAGAAATTACAGCAGTTAGGTGCATACTGCTGCTGCTGCTGTTGCGATTGCTTGTACAGGGGAGGGAACTCAGAAAGCAGAATACGGCGGATTCGAGAGAAGAACAAACGTCTGAAGCTCTTACGCGTAAGGAGAAAAATAGTTAGGGTCCTCTGCAGTTTTTGTCTGTAGACGGGTTCCCATGATTCCGTGTATGTGCACGTCCGGCAAATTGAGAATTCGGTTTTGGTGCACAGGTCTGCATCTGGAAATAATGCCGTCCTTAGTGGATTTTCACTTGTGTTCAAATGGAAAGCTTGTGTATACCTGTACATATAGGCGGTATTTCATTTACGGGTGTACGTTTACACCTTAGTAAGTAAATCAGTGTCTGCGTGCACATACAT
>NW_021156065.1:0-2176 GCF_002837175.3 Physeter macrocephalus | reverse complement strand
GGAAATCAGCGACAGAATGCGGCCTTCTTGTCGACATCAGGTCGATTCTACCGCGGAACTGCTACGGAATGTAAGCGAAACATCGTCAGCAGACAGCGATGCGCTTACCGAGCAATGTTGGGTGATCCACGTTACAAGTTTACATTATCGTCGATTGTTATTCTGCGTAGCTTGCCGCTCTCGCTTCATCGAGTTCGTGCTTACAGGTATACTGTTTTTATCCTTGAACATCGAAGCTATGTAAATAACCTCATTCTTGGAAGATGGAGAAGCTTTCTCCTTGTATGTAAATCGGTTATCTTCGTCCACATTCTAGCTTTACTATCCTGCCTTACAGCCTCAATCGTCATCTAGGCATAAAGTGAGCGCCTCACTGAAGGTGAGTCTGTCAACAGCTTGACCAGAGCTTTTCGGACACACAGCGCAGCTGTTGGGTAGGTTATGTGTTGGATGCCTCTTGGCATACATATATGTGTATATATATTTGTACATATACGTGCACGCACGTGAATCTGGTTCGGCAGTGGCGCCGTACATGCGTAGACTCACGTAATTCCTGCCCGCACGTCTGTGGTCCCCTATATACCTGTTCCTGTACATTTTCTCAGTAGAGCTTTATATACGTAAGCACGAAAAGACACTCCTGCGCTTCCTGCTTACACTGCCTCAGCCTTTACACGTGTAGAGACTTGTGTCAGGTTCATCTGTACTAAGGTGCGACGAAGGGTATAGATAGCACCTGATGAACGCATGTCCCTACAGGTTTTGCAGAGGCCTTCATTCCTAGACGGCAACTGTTCACCCTTGTGGCATATCTTGATTATAAATAAGCAGGCAGGGCAGTGCTCAAGTCGCAGTTGAGCACGCGGCGGAACAGTGGTGTGCTAGCGCCGACATTTGGGTGAAACAGCTGGAACAGGTTCAACAATGGGCTTCGCAAACCTCCTTTCACGGTTTTGTCAAGTTATTTCTTGTTTCGCCGTAAGCGTTCCATGTTGTGTACGAAAGGTCCTTTCTGCCTCTCTTCGGCCGTCAGGTACAGAAGAGGGTCTGGCAGGTATGACGTCCCGCTGCGAAACACTACATGAAGTAGCCCTTCCTGATATATATATATATATATATATGTAAGCGTGTATATATACGCTTACGATAACCCTCCAAACTCACAGTTGTCCCGGAGACTTTCCCAAGGGGAAAATAGCCTGCGATAAAAGGTGTGCGTGGACGGTTGCCGAGGAGGCTCCGGCGGGCAATCAGACGTTTTGGTCACAAAACCTACCAAAGCATCCGGGCCAATCTACCTATCACCAACTTGTACTTCTCAAGACCACAACTGGTTGATGTTTACATTGATCCTGTAGCCTTTTCCATGCTTTCCCCGTTAGTTTCGTTTCCCGCATGTTGTTTCGCCACTACTGGATAGTGCTATATCTTACTTAGACGGGCTAAAGTGAATTGGTCTCGCTTCCTTACACGTGGACAATAAGAGCGCTTCTTTCTTACTTATATGCGTCGATAGTGATGTGCAACCGGACCCCGGTACGGGGCTGGGACCTTCCCTTCGCCAATATTTGGAGAGGGTGCCCGCAGCACCTCACTTCTCTTCTCTATATTGTTTGTTATTTTGGACCTCACCATGTGTTGGATTTTCACGCACGTCTCTAAGAATTGCATGTCTTAATCTTCTGCACTTGTAAGAAGTGGCGTTGCTTCTTACATCTTTTTGTTCGCGAAGAACACGTAACCGCCTCACGCTGTCCGATCGGCTCAGGCGCCTTGAGGGGATTTGCGTCTATCGAATTCCAAGGTCCCCGGTGTTCCGGCCGACACGCAACAGTCACCTTTTTTGTAATCGCTTGGGATGAGCTGCTGTGTTGTTTATTTTGGATGGTTACAGTGTTTTTCTGCTGGCTCCCATGTAGCCACTCCTCGGGAGGATAGAGATGGAGAGCACACAAAGCTTTCCCAGAGTCTTGTATGACTCCCACTCCGAGCACGTCTCAACAACCGTCAAAGCACATCGCTGGCGTCACCACGTGAAAGCCTTTAGTAAGCGTTTTCACGTAAAAAGCCCTATTGGTAGAATTCGTCTTCCAGGGTGTGCAAACGAGAAAGCCGGAGTTCCTTCATCGACCAGATCAAATACTTGCCCCGCGTGTAATGTGCGTGGTCCTGA
>NW_021156064.1:1837-2176 GCF_002837175.3 Physeter macrocephalus | reverse complement strand
ATTGGTCCGGCAAAGTTCACTTTGCCGTTTGCGGATCCCTCCCTTATGTAGAGCATCTGAGCGGCCTTCTTCTTTTTTCTCTACTCGTTGGTAGAGGTCATCACGCGAGTACGGTGTGTTAACTTTGTTGTCGTGGATTTGAGGCACAGCGCAGCTCGGAAATTGCACGTTTTTTCCGCTGAAGCAAGTAGACACAGGAGGCGCTCTGTACACTGCAGCGTTCCCGGGAGATTCCGGGAAGCAGCGAGCATCCGCGGGCAGTTGCTTCGATACCAGGTCGTTAAGTTGTATTAAGCTTGCACATTTACGTAACGGCGTTGTGAACTGATTGTGCGCTTG
>NW_021156064.1:0-444 GCF_002837175.3 Physeter macrocephalus | reverse complement strand
TTCGTAGAGTTTGACTCTGGCCTCGACCTCGGAAAAGGGGGTGCTTGTCTATCGGAGCGACTCACCACCACAGCTGAGGGCCTACACAACAGCGCAGCACGTGTATCTACAGCTACATCATGTATAACTAAAGATTTTCTTCCAAACATATGAAGGGATGGTCTCTAGTATCACGTGCAAACATGGCTCCGAAGAAGGCTTAGCACTGCGTTGCTGCTACTGCTTGTGCCTCAGGAGGAAAGAAACACTACAGCTGCTGCTCTTGTATGCATTCATCAAGTGCTCCTTCCATCCTCTTTCACTACCTATTGCTCCTATCTCCTTCATTACATTTCTCCATCGGTTGCTGTTGTTGCTGTGTCCAGCAGCTGCTTTAACGCCTTGTACGGCACTCAATTCCTACGAGCTTACTGTTTATCTGAAATGGTCCTGATGCCTCCTTCG
>NW_021156063.1:0-2176 GCF_002837175.3 Physeter macrocephalus | reverse complement strand
CCACCCGTTCAGGTTCCTCTTGACATCCCCATTGGCCTAAGCGTGCCACGCAAAACTGACGTATGATGCAGTTGTCGCCCCACGGCATTTTCATGATGGCAGACATGCACGATGCACCAACCCACACACAGCATACAGGGTGAAAACACGTCTTCGTACCCACCTCGCACATCAGGTGTCCCAACTGTCGAAAGGTTCGCAAGGCGCCCTATCCATCCTTTACAGGCTTAAAGATGCGTCTGTTTGATATGCCTCACCCCTCAACTACGTGGATGAGCGTGCTTCAGGATGCTCTCCTACAGGTATACCTCTAAATCTTCCACCTCTTGACGCGTTTATGCAGGTAATCCTGTACCTCTAGCTCGCCTAACATGACATCTCCTTATATGGTGATAGGCTGCGTATGTCCTCCTGTGCCTGAGGCCGTTTCAAATAGGCACAGAAGTATCAAGAGTAGTAGTGCGAAGTGACCGCTCCGAAAACGACTCATTCTAGCCTATTCGCGTACGTATAAAAGTGTACGTGTACATGAAGCGAAGTCCACTAATTATAGTGCTACGGTGAAATGATCAGACTGTCAGGGGGCGACCAGCGTGGATCAAGTTCCGTTCCTCCCACAGAGTAGTCGCTACCTCTACAGCGGGATTCCTTGTGTAGATTTCAAAACGCTAAAGCGTGTCACTCTCTAGATAGCGTGCGACACGTCCTTCACACGCCTCTCATGCGTGGTAGGCGCTGCGTTGTTCGCTCCTACTAGGACGTGGACCTACGTGCTTCACATTACAGCGCCCACACAATACACGTCCATCCGCAGATGCACACTTTCCGCACATACCTCCTAAGCAGAAATTCAGTGACTCGTACGCGGAAGATTTCCGCTGGCACACCAGGTTACTTTTTAAAACCGTGGTTAGATACACCTTTGCACACCTGAGCATGTATCACTATAGAGAAAACAGGTTACGCGCTGGATACAGAGTACGCCTTCACCAGCATGTGTAGTCACACCACCAAGGACACAGTCTGCATGGAGATACTCGGCACCTACTACATAAGGAGCGGAAGCTCTCTCGGAGGTAAACGCATACGTCTGAAAAGCCAGTTGTTCAGCGGGGAGAACAACTGCTTACGTGTACGCTCACACACTGAATATTTCTGTGGTACGTGTACAGCTCCACCGTCGGACACGGTGTACCACATGTTGCTGGTGCAGACCGCCACGCAACGCACACGACGCAGGAGTCCTTACTAGATGTACTGGACAAGAAGTAAATCATCTTCGAGCTTACAGTGACCAGTTACTCTCAGTGGAGAACGAGCGTTACAGTACACTAAGGTAATGGAAGTCATAGAGGTTCGTCTTCCCTCCAGAGAATTGTAGACCGCCTTACTATCCACCTTCTTCCACACGAGGAAACGTCCCTACCCACACTGCGTACGTGATCTTGGTTGCTCTATGTACAGAAAAGCTTCCCCTTTAGTCTTAGCGGAAGGAGTGCAGGGCCATCGAGGCTCCCGGTCCAACACTATGGTTTACGTCGTCTTCGACGGATACATGTATTTACAACTTCACACACTTCAGGGCGTACACGATCTACAGTAAGCACGACGAGCACAGACAAGCCTGCCCTATCAGCCGTATTTTGCACAGACGAACCCACGCCGAGAACATACACCGTCATACGAGTTCTACTAGTACCTATACGATGGGCACAAACAGCAACAAACCCGTTGCCGTACTAACCGCAGCAGCTGTACTTTTTTTCCCACTCGGCTTTGGAGAGATCGAGTCATCGACTCATTCTTCCCCCCCTCCTGGTAATCCACTGTATCCTGATTCCAACGTACCTGATTACAGTATCTCCGTGGTACGCGGGCAGCAGTGGACAGGGCTCTCCATCATTGCGGCCACACCCTACTTCGGGAAAATCACCCATACATTTCTGGGCGGGGGGCCTCACACAGCGAGCTTCGCAGCCGATAAAACCTCGTGTGGCTGCCTTTGTCCCCGATCCCACTGCGACATACTGAATGATAGGCCTCAACGGCTTGGCACTCCCCCTACGCGGAGACGCAAACAATGTAGCTTAATTTGTGCAGCGTGTACTGTGCTGAAGTGTGCAATTCAATTAGACACGGCTACCGAGACAAACAAATCCCCTTCACCTGGGATCCC
>NW_021156062.1:0-2176 GCF_002837175.3 Physeter macrocephalus | reverse complement strand
AGACAGTAGTCGTCTAGCACATGCGGGTGTTAAAGCGGCCCTGGCCCCAAAATGGTCGCTATCGTCGCGTGATGTGCAAGCTCGAGAGCGCTACCTCACAGCGCATGCAGCAGCTGGCCTGCAGCTCGGGCGCGACTCGGCTGCACACCCTCGAATTACCACTGGAGACGGGTTGAACCGTTCGTGCTGCCCTACATTTTCTTTTTTGCTCCAGTGTGGCTTATAAGAATTACATGCCACATGCGCTCCACAACGGACTGGTGGCACAAGAAAGCTCTCCTGCACAACAGCCGCTAGAGTAATGTGTGATACACAGACCCACGTCGAAAACGTCGTACAATTCACACTTGGCAGCCTCAGTACCTGCGGAGTAGCTATTGCAGCCTTTGCAGAAGCCGTGGCCGTGAAAGAGGTCACGGTTTCTGACGTGGTATTATGGCAGGCGAATCGCTGCTTTTCCATGCATCTTCAATGTATAAGACCTGCGCCATGTGCATTGGGGTCCTCCTCTGTACGTCGTCTATTACACCCGTTGATGGCTCGCCAACAGCGAGCATCGCGCAACTGTGCGGACATGGTAAGTGCTACTTCACGCCGCACAAGCGGTGCCGTATGTGCCGAATTGTAGCTTTTCATACTCCGTAGTTGCCTTGACCCATAGCCGCCGTAACGTGCCAGACACATCTGCAGGACTGTCTCACGCTTTGCCTGATTCGTGGTCGAGATACTAGAAGGAGCACAGTAGCTTCTGCCGAAATCTTGCAAAACGTTGGCGGATCTTATGCACTGTCCTGACAGGTACATGAAACCTTCTGTCACATTCGCTGACATCCGTGTCCCTCAGAAACACGGGGACCAGACAGTGCGTTTTCATGTGCGCTCTACTACGCAGATGCTATGCGCATCTTGAAAGCGTCCTACGTTACTGTACTATACCAAGATATACGTACGTGTGTATGTGTATGCTTGTCTTGATACGACGTGTGCAAATATATATATATATATATATATATGTCCCTCTTGTGCTACCCGGTACAAAGCATAGACACTCGGTCTTCAAGTCCTTCAAATAGAATATGAGAAGAAACAAGCATGCCATTTCAGACACACTGTTCCACTCTGACACACAATGGTGCTCAGATGCCGTGTAAATCTGTTGCCTGCGTGGCTCTCTAGGCGTATGCTTGTGAAGCACGTAATAAAGGTGCACTCGACGACAAGGAAAGGTATGCCCTATATGCGGCGCATGTAGTAGTTCTCTTCCACACTGTCTGGAAGTAGTGCGAGGGAGTAAAAGTCACGACTTATGTGGTGAATTGCTTCATCGTTGTCAAGTGTCACCTCTAATCATGTGCTAGTGGGAAAAAGCTCCCATGTACAATTGTCGTTTCGCCCCTGTGTCCCGCTGCGGCCGTGACCACCGCAGCTAGGCGCATTATAACCGTGGAGCACGCGGATGATGGTATGAAGTGCGTTTTGAGGTAACTGTTCACCTCCACTGTTGCAACTCCATCACAAAGGCAAATTGCGTATTGTTTGAGTTTCTAAGAACACCTGTGCGTTACTATTCTGTACCTAACGGGAGCTTTTCTCCACATGATCAGCTGGGTGGAAGGCCTCCTAAAGTGGCCTCTCGCGTGCTATTAGCGTGCTAGTAAAAGTAGCTAGAGAATACTTGAGTAACGAAGAGGACGTCGTGCGTAGCCAGTTCAGCGCTATATGAGGATTTCAGACTGTCTCCGGAGCACGCTGAAAACACATGCAGCACTACCTTCCGGTTCTGGGTGTTTTCTAGTGTACCTGTCGAGCGTTGGTCTCAAAAACTCCCCTATATTCTGGCGCAAACTACATGATCACAGCGCCCCAGCAAACACTGTTGGGGCAAAACTGTCATTTTGACAGCAACCGGATTCAGCCCAGGCAACTGTAGTTCTTTGCCTGTTCGTTTTCTCCTGCACCACAGTGCTGCATGACAGTAGAACGTTGAAGCCCAAGCAGAAGAACGTTGTATGTGATGTATGCAACGCATCACATTACTGTTCCGCTGAGGGTTTACCTCTGCTGAACTACACTTCTCTAAACACTGGCAATGAAGAATATGCGTCACCAATTTGAATAGTTGACGTATTTTACTCCTTCCCGCAGTTCGGAACGTAGGAGACTACTTTCCCGTGCG
>NW_021156061.1:1913-2176 GCF_002837175.3 Physeter macrocephalus | reverse complement strand
TCGTTTTGCACAATTCTGAACTGACACAGAATTGAGTCGACGACGCACGTACACTTATCCCGCCATCCATTGCAACCGTAGGGGTGATGCGGGAGCCTAATGCGCTACCTGTCTACGCCATTCATGAACGCCTAGAAGAAGAAAGCGTTCTAGTGCCATCGCCCGTGAATGTCCTTGGTGCGCACTGCTTGGCATACCGATACACTAGTGAGATCGCATGCCCGGCAGCTACTCATGAGGCCAAATCGGAAGGAAGGGGGCCT
>NW_021156061.1:0-599 GCF_002837175.3 Physeter macrocephalus | reverse complement strand
TTGTCGTGCCGGGGAGTGCACAGGGGAGTGCACACACATCAGGGAGCGCTTACAACCTACACAGAAAGGCCGACGTATATTATTTTTTCAGCGGACAATTCAGGCACTTCACACTGCAGATAATTTGGGACATTAAGAGCATTGTAGTATCTTCTGACTGTAATGGGCAGTGCGTGACTGAACGCTGGCTCTACTTTGTCAAGGACGCACCACATGCCGGGCGCGCGCGCTCGGACACCGCACGCGAGAGAATCTCTGTTCACACACAAAGCAGGTCTGTTAATCAATCACGGAACGTCCATGCAGTGCAAACAATTTACAGACAGCACTTTAGTGTTTCTTTTTCGGTTTGCTTTGCAAGACAACGGCACATTCCAGACAAGCGCCGTCCCTGGAGAAAAACGGGCTTTCCTTACATCGCCATCGCCGGAAGCGTATCCTTTCCGAACGACAATCCTCCGTTGCAGCACCATATGAGTGGAAACTCCACTGTACAATTTTGGACACGTTCTGGTATTTAGAATAGAACGTGTTCGTCCTTCAGCATACTGCGTGTGCTAACCATGGCGTTCACTGATACGCATTGTCTGCTCTCACGC
>NW_021156060.1:1671-2176 GCF_002837175.3 Physeter macrocephalus | reverse complement strand
AGTAGGATAAAATATAGTTATTAAAATAAAAAATAATTATTAAGAAAAAATATTTCTATTAAAAAAAAACAAAAAAATAAAAAACAAAAAACAAAAAAATTGGTTGGACTAACCCTAGGACAAGTGGTGGAAACAAAGCTATACAGACAAAATCTCACACAGCAGCACACACATACACACTCACAAAAAGAGAAAAAGGGGAAAATAATAATATATCTTGCTCCCAAAGTCCACCTCCTCAACTTGGGATATTTCGCTATTCAGGTTTTCCACAGATGTAGGGCACTTCAAGTTGATTGTGGAGCTTTAATCCGCTCCTTTGAGGCTGCTGGGAGAGACCTCCCCCTCTCCTCTTTGTTCGCACAGCTCCTGGGGTTCAGCTTTGGACTTGGCCCCGCCTCTGCGTGTAGGTCGTCCGAGGGCGTCTGCCCTTCGCTCAGACAGGACGGGGTTAAAGGAGCAGCTGATTCAGGGGCTCTGGCACAGGCCGGGGGGAGGGAGGGGC
>NW_021156060.1:0-525 GCF_002837175.3 Physeter macrocephalus | reverse complement strand
GTTCCTATTACCATTTTCTTAATTGTTTTGGGTTTGTTACTGTAGGTCTTTTCCTTCTCTTGTGTTTCCTGCCTAGAGAACTTCCTTTAGCATTTTTTGTAGAGCTGGTTTGGTGGTTCTGAATTCTCTTAGCTTTTGCTTGTCTGTAAAGGTTTTAATTTCTCCGTCAAGTGTGAATGAGATCCTTGCCAGGTAGAGTAATCTTGGTTGTAGGTTTTTCCCTTTCTTCTCTTGAAATATGTCCTGCCACTCCCTCCGGCTTGCAGAGTTTCTGCTGAACAATCAGCTGTTAACCTTATGGGGATTTCCTTACATGTTATTTGTTGCTTTTCCCTTGCTGCTTTTAATATTTTTTCTTTGTATTTAATTTTTGATAGTTTGCTTAATATGTGTCTTGCCATGTTTCTCCTTGGATTTATCCTGTATGGGACTCTCTGCACTTCTTGGACTTGATTGAGTATTTCCTTTCCCATATAAGGGAAGTTTTCAGCTATAATCTCTTCAAATATTTTCTCAGTCCCTTTC
>NW_021156059.1:1855-2176 GCF_002837175.3 Physeter macrocephalus | reverse complement strand
AGGTGTGTTGGAATTCGTAGTCACAGCGAGAGAGAAATACGTAGATCTCGCTGGGCAAAGAACGGAGAAGAACTGCTAGACAACTTCACCCTTTTAACCGAACAGTGAACGGATAAGAAACGTGTCTTTCTATGCGGCCGAGGTACAGAGAGGAAAACCACTTTGTGCTTACGTTGTAGAGAGAAAACGACGGAATAATCTGTTTTTTTAAGAGGAACGGCTTTTTGCGGGCAAAAATCCATGGAATAACAACCACTAAACCCTATGGCAGTCACTACAGGAAAAACCTTTGTTCGTTCTTTAGTACGGGATAAGGTTGAA
>NW_021156059.1:0-709 GCF_002837175.3 Physeter macrocephalus | reverse complement strand
TCTCGTTTTCCTCGTGCGCTCTTCGTCCTCTTTTGTCGTCGCGTCGATCTGCGTTGATTTTTTGTTGGTCTTCTCTGTCGTCGTGTTTTTCTCTTGCTTCTTCGCTTCTACCATCGCTTCCTCTCTACCTCCACTCTTTCCTCTTCTGTGCCTTCTCTGTTTTTTTTGCCAAGAGACGCATCTTAGCCGCGCATACACAGCTCTGTTTGTCGCTGCTCGCAGGCCGTGGCATTGATGCCGTCCGAGGCTTTGGTTGGCATCATCACCTATGGCGCGATGGTCATGCTTCATGAACTCGGTGGAGACGGCACTGATGCAGCTGAGGTCATGAAGTCTCATATCTTTCGTGGAAGCGAAGAAATCAGTGCTGCGCGTGTAAGTTTGCATGACAACTATACCTGTTTGTGGCTGTATTGAGTGCAGCTCTCTTTGTACGTACATATATACTTCATTTTCAGGTTTGTCTTTTTTGTTCCATGAAAGCCAAGGTACCGTGTGAACATCTTTCTGTACGTATACACATGTATTACGTAGATACATATACTTCTGTAGGGCACATACACAAAATATATACAGGGATATGCAATGTTCAAGCCTTGTATTCTTCGTGGCAGCTCAGGGAATATTGCTGCTCCTATGTATAGGCATGTAGATAACGAGATACCTATATATGAATACAGCACGTGTATGGATATGTATATATATATAT
>NW_021156058.1:1993-2176 GCF_002837175.3 Physeter macrocephalus | reverse complement strand
CACCCAGCAGAGAAGGCAATACCAGCAGCACTCAGGAAGGACGTAGAGGACGACAGGAGGAGAGCAGCACCATGAGGAGCTCAGCGAATAATGATCATGATGATGATGCAGCGGCAGTCCCCTTCTCCCCGCGCGGGCAGGCGGCTGGCCGCTGGTACAGAAGACAACAGATCAACAAGCGGT
>NW_021156058.1:0-147 GCF_002837175.3 Physeter macrocephalus | reverse complement strand
GATACTGTAAAGCTATACACGTGTATGTGTTTGTATCGACTTCTCTTTTCTTTAATTTCTTTCTCTTCCTTTGTATGAGGCTGCGCTGCGCATCTCTGCTGCTTTGTAACACACACACCACCACGTCGTTATATACTCTTCCTTGGC
>NW_021156057.1:1942-2176 GCF_002837175.3 Physeter macrocephalus | reverse complement strand
GTTCAGGGTCAGAGCTTGGGCTAGGGTTAGGGTTAGGCCCGGTATAGGGTTGGGGTCCAGATTGGGGTACGGATAGGTGTTTTGGGGAGTGTACGGGCCAGGGGACGGGTTATCGTTAGGGTAGGGCAGAGTGTTCAGGCTACGGCTTAGGGTTAGGGTTCAGGGTCAGGGGTTGGGCTAGGGTTAGGGTTAGGCCCGGGATAGGGTTAGCGTCGAGATTGGGGTACGGATACG
>NW_021156057.1:0-308 GCF_002837175.3 Physeter macrocephalus | reverse complement strand
CCAGGGGACGGGTTATGGTTAGGGTACGGCTGAGTGTTCAGGCTACGGCTTAGGCTTAGTGTTCAGGGTCAGGGGTCGGGCTAGGGTTAGGGTTAGGCCTGGGTTAGGGTTAGGGTCGAGATTGGGGTACGGATACGTGTTTGGTCGAGTGTACCAGCCAGGGGACGGGTTATCGTTAGGGTAAGGCAGAGTGTTCAGGCTACGCCTTAGGGTTAGTGGTCAGGGTCAGGGCTTGGGGTAGGGTTAGGGTTAGGCTCGGGATAGGGTTAGGGTCGAGATTGGGCTACGGATACGTGTTAGGAGGAGTG
>NW_021156056.1:1544-2177 GCF_002837175.3 Physeter macrocephalus | reverse complement strand
GAACTGAATTAAAACAGAACAGAGTCACACAATTAGAAAAAACACTTACGCCTGCTCAGGGGAAAGGTGAGGTGGGGTTATTCATAAAAGAAGAGTTTGAAATTAGCACAGATACCGTTCCAAAAACCAAATATATAATAGACAAGACCTACTCCTTGCTCAATGAACGGAACTCAACAGCTCCTATTCATCACAGAAGAAAAATTCCAACCCTTGTTTCTCAGGAGCTCTGAGGTCTACCTGCGAGGTAAACTTAACTCACCTGGCACAAGGTGGCCATCCCTGGTTTCACTTCAACATGATCTCAGGCACAAATCTCCATGTTTTTCCATTTTGTCATTAAGTTACTTGTTGAAACAACTGCACAAATATGACAAAGATATAAAATCAGGCATCTTCTGCCGCAGTGCCTACTAATAAATGATTTTCTGCCACTTTAATGATAAAGATAGAACATTTCAACATTCTGCTGCCCTTATTATTTGTCATTTTGGTTGATATTTCTATTGAATACTCTTTCAATATTTTAACAATGGAACATTTATTTAGGTTGTTCCAGACCCAGCCTTTAGTGGTAAATGTTTTGCTGTTATATTTCTATTATGTTTCCTTTAAAAATCATTATTCTATTTA
>NW_021156056.1:0-110 GCF_002837175.3 Physeter macrocephalus | reverse complement strand
AATCAGAGACTGTGGCATCACTCGTTAAAAATGAGCTTGTTAAAAAAATAGAACTCAGGACCACCGGCCCTACTGTATCAGAATCTGCAATTTTACAATCTCTCCAGTGT
>NW_021156055.1:1330-2177 GCF_002837175.3 Physeter macrocephalus | reverse complement strand
CTCCCATTCTGAGGGTTGTCTTTTCATCTTGTTTATGTTTTCCTTTGCTCTGCAAAAGCATTTAAGTTTCATTAGGTCCCATTTGCTTATTTTTGTTTTTATATCAATTTATCTAGGAGATGGGTCAAAAAGGATCTTGCTGTGATTTATGTCATAGAGTGTTCTACCTATGTTTTCCTCTAAGAGTTTTATAGTGTCTGGCCTTACATTTAGGTCTTTCATCCATTTTGAGTTTATTTTTGTGTATGGTGTTAGGGAGTGTTCTAATTTCATTCTTTTACATGTAGCTGTCCAGGTTTCCCAGCACCACTTATCGAAGAGACTCTCTTTTCTCCATTGTATATCCTTGCCTCCTTTGTCATAGATTAGTTGACCATAGGTGCGTGGGTTTATCTCTGGGCTTTCTATCTTGTTCCATTGATCAGTGTTTCTGTTTTTGTGCTAGTACTATATTTTCTTGATTACTGTAGCTTTGTAGTATAGTCTGAAGTCAGGGAGTCTGATTCCTCCAGCTCCGTTCTATTCCCTCAAGACTGCTTTGGCTTTTCAGGGTCTTTGTGTCTCCATACAAATTTTAAGATGATTTGTTCTATTTCCATAAAAAATGCTATTGGTAGTTTGATAGGGATTGCATTGAATCTGTCGATTGCTTTGGGTAGTATAGTCATTTTCACAGTATTGATTCTTCCAATCCAAGAACATGGTGTATCTCTTCATCTGTTGGTATCATCTTTAATTTCTTTCATCAGTGTCTTATAGTTTTCTGCATACAAGTATTTTCTCTCCCTAGGTAGGTTTATTCCTAGGTATTTTATTCTTTTTGTTGCAATGGTAAATGGGAGTGTTT
>NW_021156055.1:0-191 GCF_002837175.3 Physeter macrocephalus | reverse complement strand
TTCTCCTTTTTCATTTCTAATTCTATTGATTTGAGTCTTCTCCATTTTTTCTTGATGAGTCTGGCTAATGGTTTATTAATTTTATCTTCTCAAAGAACCCACTTTTAGTTTTTTGTTTTTTTGTTTTTTTGTGTGTGTGTGGTATGCAGGCCTCTCACTGTTGTGGCCCCTCCCGTTGCGGAGCACAGGCT
>NW_021156054.1:2020-2177 GCF_002837175.3 Physeter macrocephalus | reverse complement strand
TTTGCCAGGGTCTACGTTCATGATCTGCCGAGCTCTTCGTTGTGCGTACGGTGCGGGAAGGATAATAACCATCGTGTGACAACCGACATATTGGGCACGTTATGAAGGGAACCTGAGTAACGTGAAAGACATCAATTCATGTGTGAAGTGTGTATAG
>NW_021156054.1:0-509 GCF_002837175.3 Physeter macrocephalus | reverse complement strand
CTGTTTACTACACTATTCAAGGAAAGGAAAGCCTTCAGTCCTGCAGGCAACTCTGTGCAACGAATGTCCGTTGGTTGCTAGCCAGAAAGCCCCGTCAAGCGGCTCGTCTTCCTGCCACTGAAAGGCTCTCAGGTTCTGCACCTGCGTTTCGTGTGGACCACATGTCGACGGGTTACCGGGATGAAGAAGGAAGCGATAAGGCGCTCCACAGCTTCTGTGTGTGTTTATGAAGCGTTTAGACACCGCCAGAGAAGCGCAGCCGAACAGCCGAATCTTACTGGTCCTCATCTTTGAGACGAGTGGGGGACAGGTGGGCTTTGTGCTGTTTGGCTTCGTTGGTACGTACATAGATTTCTTCTCTCTTTCCGCGCTCCGATGTCCTTGCAGCGAGTTCTGGCTGGTGCTTAGTCCGATGAGACGGCTTCCAGTGTACGTACACTATCGAACCTGCGGGGCCACGCGGCAGCGCAAGACAGACTCTTTCACACGCCACATGTCCTACAACATGA
>NW_021156053.1:1258-2177 GCF_002837175.3 Physeter macrocephalus | reverse complement strand
AAGATTCCATTATGAAATATTTGCTGGGGTGCAAAGGAAAGCAGTGCACGTGTATGTGCAAATGAATTATATTAGGAAGTATTAGAGCATTCGATGCCGGAAAATCTATTTATGAACCTTGTGGCTGCCACCCTGCAACCACGGCGCCGACACGCTGCCTGCATATAGTGAATATAAATAGATTTATTTGAATGTATACATATATATTTAGTAAGGTAGATATATACGTATACACACACCTATACATTCATATATACCCTGTGCGCAACACACAAACACAGATGTACAGCATAGGGCTCTCTTCTGCGTCCCAACTTCGCACGTCGTGGGAACCGACCATCGGAGATGGCACTGAAGAAAGGGACGGAAAGTAGTTGCAGAAGCCCTCTTTTCCTTATATCAAAGATCACCAAAAAATTTCATGCGGAACCAACAGTGTGTCCTTTTTCGTGTTTTTAAGACATTATCCAGTTGTACGTGGCCTTCCAGCCATGCCGAGACACTTAATACTTGTAGTACAGTAGAATTTACCGCTCATTGAATAAGAGTGCTTCCATAAAGCACACTTCTAAGTCAACTTACTTAATCGGTGGGGACTTCCAGACTTATCAATATGTTTGTATCGCATTTTACAAAGTTGAAGGTGGCCGGGTTCTGCGAGTTTTAGGGGCTTCGCTTGCAGGGGGATGTGCCAGCCGCGCACATCCACAGTATGCATCAACAATATATCATTGTAACAATAATGAGGATGGCCGTCTCTATATGCGTACGTGGACAAACACGACTGCGTGAGTGGCTTTCATATACCTGTGTGCATAGGTGTATGCATGGTCGATCATCGCGTGCCAGTCCGAAGAAATACTTAGTGGTACAAGACCCATGAAGGTTGGTAACCTATCAGGACATGCACGTAGGAGGT
>NW_021156053.1:0-374 GCF_002837175.3 Physeter macrocephalus | reverse complement strand
GAAAAAGTTTACTTTTCCGTGTAGTGCGCCCAGACAGTGCAATGGGGTAAACGACTTGCATACTTACATCTTAAAAAACTCAGATTCAGATAACCATTTATATATCAATATATACCTGTCCGCACATACAGGTGTGTTGGTCCACACCTGTACCCTATTACGGGCGTTTCATGTGCTCGAATGTGTGCCAGCGTACGCGCCTAGTCTTCATCCTTTCCCTCACGTTTTTTCGTGGACATGCATTTCGGGGTTCCGATGTTGGAACTCAGGGAGTTCGAGTGCAGGTATCTGTAAACTGAGGCATTACTACATCAGCACGTAGCCTCGACAAACCTCTGTACCTCGAACCATTCATGGGTATAATGAAGATATAC
>NW_021156052.1:1891-2177 GCF_002837175.3 Physeter macrocephalus | reverse complement strand
CGTCTCCAACATTTGATATTGTAACAGCCAGGACCAGTGTTATCGTTGAAGGGACGAACACTGGAACTTTGTCGTCCCTACATACCACCGAAGTCGGAAGGACGCTTGCGTGGAGCTTATCAGTTTATATGTTCAAAATGTGCCGCTACAAACCCGCGCCGAGCCGTACTGCTTACCGCACACGTATGAGTACACCGATATGTACATACGTGCACACACATATATCATTGTGTGAATAAAGATACATAGACACACCGACACACACACCGATATCTATGTACAGCCG
>NW_021156052.1:0-1729 GCF_002837175.3 Physeter macrocephalus | reverse complement strand
ATACACATTTTGTGTATCAGTTGCTCCTTGCTTGTGCGTGCCTTTTTCTATTTCTCTCTCTATAAAGAGACAATCACACACGCAACCAATTCCAAACCTGGGTAAGTGTTCACCTCCTGCCAAATGGTGTGTACACACACACATGCAAAATAAGGTAGCACATTAAAAATCACCCATACGAGGACATCTAAACCAATAAAAAACTGCCGTCCTTTCATCACCTACAGAAGACAAATCCGCTTATGGAAAGCACTGCTCCGTTGCCTCGTAGTTTCATCAGCAGACAATCGCTGTATCACACGAGAACGACTACTCTGCCTCAGGGCAGTGGCAGGCAAAAAGAACCATCTCTGTTTTGAAAAAAGAGACAGACATATAGTGTCCAGAGGACGACGATTCCTCTATCTTCGTAAATTGTTTATCAGTGTGTGCGTACAGACATTTATATACATGTAAATATAGAGCTACACACATATGTAAATATATATATATATATATTCTCAGGACAGAGCTATGTATGTATATACACCAGTGGATAAGTCTACTGCAGTCCAACCGAGCAGCTTCTCCACTGAATCACTAACAACGCAAAAAGTAGACGTACATAATCGTAGACATTTACATGCGTTTACGCCTTTTCACATTTACCCGCAGACACGTCTAAAGACATTTTCATACATCTTTCTACGATACCCCGTATACAAGTAGCAATAATATTCATATGTCTACTATCTCCATATAGATGCCTCTGTCTTTTTTCCGTATTTCACACGGAGCAGATCTCCTCTTTGCAGCGCCGTCTCTGCTCGAAATTCTTTCTGTATACATCCAGACATCCACCCCGCAGACACAGAGAGATATATCGAGAGCTACGTTTACGTTCGGGCGTTGCTGCTGTTTTTGCTTTTGCTGCTGCTGTCGCGTTTGCCTTTGCTTCTTTGATTGGCTTTTAGGGCGTCACTAAGGAGCTCCTGAAATTTCACTTTTTTGCTGGTTTTTCGCATTTCTTTGATGGCCTCATGTTGTGTGAGACCCGTTTGCTTGCGCGCGAGTCTGTCTGCTTTCTGCATTCTATTTTTTTCTTCCAATTTCATCTTTCTCTCTCGTGCGCCGGCAACCGTAAGTTCTCCGCTCTGCAGCATATGCATGACTCTCCTCCTCCGCTTCTCCTTCTTCGCTTGCCGCTGTCTCCGTCTCTCCTCCTGCGTCAGCTCCTGTGAAGTCTCCTCGGCCTTCTTCGATTTGTATAACTCCTGTGGGGCTCTCCGCATGGCATCGCTGAGCAGCAGCGGCACTGCTTCTTCCACCTGAACAGCAGCAAGGCCCTCCTCCTGTTCCTCCATTGCTGCTGCTGCTCCTCGGCGGTGATGGTGGTGGGTGGCAGCAGCAGGCGCCGGACGGAAGCTTGTGTTGGATAGGCAATCCAGCTTGTACATGAGTTTGCCAAACAATTCAAGCAGCTCTGCCTTCTTCTTCTCTTCTTCGGACAGCTGTTGTTCCTGCTGCTGCCCTGCCCCTCTGCTGCTCTGCTGTGCTACTTGTCGCTGATATTCCGCGGCATATAAGTCTCCCAACCCCACACGACTCTGCTGCATGTCCAACGCTTCTTCGCCAGCAGCTGTCTCGCCCTCGCCTCCCCTCCCACGCCGCTGTTGCTGCTGCTGCTGCTCATTGGGAGGCAGTGCCGTGCGTCGTATCACATCGTCAAAGAGATTCTCCATAATTCTCT
>NW_021156051.1:0-2177 GCF_002837175.3 Physeter macrocephalus | reverse complement strand
TCTGTCTCTGTGGAGTTCATCATCTAATTAAGATAGACAATCAAATAATTCTAGCCTAAAATTCCTCCTTCTCCATGACCGGCAATGTCTGATGCTGTATCCCTATGGAGTTTATCACTCCCTTTCTGAAATAATTTAAAACTCCACAAAGGGGAAGCTTTTCCAGAGTCTGACACATAGGAAGTACTCAACGCATGAACTATTTTTATTGTTAAAATTGCTCTGAAGAGGTGTGGTCCAGGAGAATGTTAATCTTGTGATGGGTTTAGCCTTCTTGACTTAGTGGATCCCCAGATGCTGGAGGCTCCTTGAAAGCAGAACTTGAGTCTGCTTCTTGCTCACCATGGATGTCCCAGCGTCTGGCTCATAGTCAATACACAAAGAACATGTATTAAGTGAATGAATGATGAGAAGATTGTAGCAGTTGTTATGATTGAGCCTTTGCTACATGTTGGACACATTGCTAAGCACTGTCTCATTTAATCCCCAAACCATGCTAAGAGGTAGGAACTGCAGCTCTATCCTCATTTTATAGACGAGAAAATTGAGAGCCATATGACGTGCTGTGGTCACACAGACTATAAGTGGAGAGTTTATCTGACTCCAAAGCCAGTGCTCTTAGCCACTAGCCTGGGCGCCTCAGCATGGTCATAATTTGCATGTGCTGAGTAAACAGGTTTTACTAAGTTTTCAAATAGCTCATCCAGTGCTCAGGTTATAGGTGGGGAAACTGAGGCTTAGAGAAGGACCACAGCCTCCCACATGTGGTCTGTGGAGCCAGAGGTGCCCACTGAGAGTCAGGATGGGATGAACCTCTGGAAGGGCTCCAAGGAGGTGGGCATCCGAGCTCCCCAGAGACAAGAGGACAGCCTTGCCTCTTCTGTTGGGCTGAACAGGCATCCTCCGAGGTAAGGAGCTTCCAGAGCGGGTAGCCCCCTTTGGGCACTGCTCACCTTCCTGCACCGGCTGGGTTCTGGTGCCAGCTCCCCCCAAGGCTACAGGCTGTGCTCACTGATTTCTGACATGCTCCCTCCTGCCATCGTAAAACAAACCTGTTTGGAAATCCTGCCTTTATCCTCTCTCTAATGTCTCCTGGGGAAAGGGCAGGGGAGAGAGTCTTTCCCCCAACCAGAAGCTCTCGGTTTCGGGACGAAGCCTATCATTTATAGCTTGTTCCACCTTGAGCAAGCCACTCTGTTACTCTGTGCCTTGATTTCCTCCCCTGTCCAGTGAGGATTAGAATGTGGACTAGTAGATTCTGAAAATGCTCAGCACAGGACTTGATACATAAATGTTGGGTGAAAATGGGTGAGTGAAGGGACAAACAAGATTAAATCTAGGGAAAGAAACACAGTAAACTAACCATAAAGAATTTTCAAACTGATTATATTTGATTTAAAAAAATTTAATAAGCCATTTTTCAAAGCTGGTACTTAAGGGGAAAATGTATTTAAAGGCTTATGTGACTTATGGACACACACTTATGGAGATTTTTAAGGGGATTTCTAGGCATTTTAAAGGGCTTTTGAAATTGATGATAGTGGTTCCATTGAAGAATTTTGATAAATATGAATTATAGAAAAGTTTGGACAGCTGTCCTTTATTTCTTTTATATACAAATTGAGATTTTTTGCAGGTACATGGCAAGAGCTAGAAAACAGCAGAGGAAGAGGAAGGGAGCTAAAGAAAATGTGCAGGGAAGCTTGCCGGGGGCATAAATAACAAGGGCTGTGCTTGCTGGAACACGACATACACACATTGCTAAGCAGGCTGCGTTTGATCCTCAAAACAATGCTAAGAGATAGGAAGTAGTGTTATCTTCATTTCATAGATGCAAAAACTGAGAGCCATAGATGTCCTTTCCCATGGTTACATAGCCAGTAGGTAGAAATGTGAGAATTTCAATCAGGTTTGTCTCCAGAGGAGAAAGAACGGTTGTGAGAATAGACCTGGTGTCAGATGGCTCCTCGTGGTGGACACCGGGGGGCGCGGTTGTCCAGTACAGCTCAGTTGTTACAACAGTGAGCCAGAGACAGGAGCTTTGTGCCACACCCTGCTCCATGCTCTAACCATAGTGTTACACCCCACCCCATGCTCTAACCATAGTGTTACATCCCACCCCATGCTCTTAACCATAGTGTGATACCCTACCCCACGCTCTTAACCATAGTGTGATA
>NW_021156050.1:0-2178 GCF_002837175.3 Physeter macrocephalus | reverse complement strand
TTTTTCTACGGCGGAAACCTGCAGCTGTAGTTGCGCTCGTCCAACCCTCCTGCTACACCGAATGCTGGAGAGTCGGCAAAAAAAAGTATGAGTAGCCACCCGTTCTACAAACGCGAAAGCAGTCTGAAGTAACAAATACAGTCCCGGTTACGAACTCAGATGCACAACCTTATACGGTGCACACTGGGGGGAATGCAGCTCGTTTTTGCAGAATGCGTAGTGGAATAGCTACGACAGCCTGATATTAGAGAATCTACGAGAGACTACCGTATACGTATGAGACGCTGCGTGCGCAACTGCTTTCGAAGAACTACGCACACGAGTACGGTATCTCAGGGCGTCATTGAAGATATGACATGTTGCTACACCTGCACGAAAGCACAATTGTCGGGCTGCGTGAAAAATGCGCTAGAGCACCGAAACACTAAGGACGTACCAGAAAAATTTTCTTGTGCAGTCGCAGAGGATACCTGCGGATGGCGTTTCTAGGCTCCACGGAGACGCGGTGGAGCGTAATTCTGGCAGTGCCGTGTCCGCTCATCAGATGTGAAGTTCGCTTCTTCTCGGGGTCTGCGCTTCCTCAATGCGTCTAGCCGTAACGGTTCTTACGCATAAACCGCAAACTTCTAGATTTTCTGTGTTTTCCAACCTGCGGTGACCTGTGCAGTCCTCTCTAGCGACATACCTTTCTCTCCGACAGAGAAATCAGCAGATCGTACGGGAACCTCGAAGAGGTGTGCATATCGTATATGATTCTGCTATCAACTAGATAGTGGTAGATAGATAGCTTTCTACTTTGCAGTGCGTGGTGACACGTCCATTCCTTCTGAAATTAATCCTCCGTGATGCGGGCATTCGCCCACCCCTCCTCTGCTAATGGTGGGTACGTGACTACCACAGAGCGAGCGGTAGTTTCGCCCTTCTTGTCGCTACGGTCCAGGGGCAGCCGTGCTTTGTTTTGTTTTCTTCTGTGTAAGCTTCACCAACATCGGGCTGAACAGCGCCTGCAAGAGCGTAGTGGACGAGCTTGTCTTTGCGTCTCCCAGTAAATAACCGTTAACAAGAAGAAAACCTTCCGTTTGCACGTATGCTACCACTTGCGGCTAGTCAGGTCAGTGCCAGTGTTGCACACCCGTGCAGTCATAGCTCTTGGGAGATTTCTTTTCCTGACTACCATGGAGGAGGCTGTTAGATTTGATGCTGACACTTATTGTACTATGGATTTTTGATGAGAAGCAATTCCTGAATGGGTATATACATCCAAGGAACGTGTCGCTATTGCAGCCGACTCGTATCAGCAGTCCACACTCTAAGTGAACAGTCCGAAGTTGGCCACGCTGGTAGTGTAGGATGTTTTATAGCGGCATCGTACTTCCCTCTGTCACCACCCTTCGTCACATCTACCCATTATGGAGATTTGGAGAAATGGATGCCTTGGGGAAAGATTGACGCAGGTCTCACCCTCTATTTCGAGTTCCTATATAGTAACAGTTTGGACGATCCTCCACGTCCATTCACGTTTCACACCGACGGTGCTTGCACATGATTGGCATCCTCTGGCGTGCTTAACGTGTGTTTTGCTTTTGTTCCACCCGGCTATGACGAAGTGGGACTCGCGCTGGAATTCCTGCCGCCTGACAAGGCGCAGGAGGCATGGTTGCGCACCGCTGAAGTTTGCCGGAACGTGACCACATAGTCACTTCAGAGGGCTTGCCATGCACATATTAAGACTTCACAGGAGTTCGGGCTGCTTACCAGCCACCGACTGCGACCTACAAGGATGCGATGAGGTCTGCCGACAGTCTTATGCACTGCTATGGCAGAATCGATTCCCTTGGGACATTCTGGCTAGCTGTGTTGGATCAGAACAACACATCGCATGCATTTTGAGGTGGTGAGGCTACACGCCCTGAAATGCAAAAGGAAGTGTAGCATTTCACACGTTGAAACTAATCTAGACGTCTTGTATGCCGCGACCAAAAACCAAGGCCAACACAAGCCATCCATTTTAGAACGTTGATCTAGATAAACACTTCGGGTTCTGCTGTACAGCAACCTTCCGTACAAGTTCGATGGGTTCACTATTTTTCAGCTTCTTTGTATTCGGTGAATTACTCACGTGGAGAACGCCCCTACTGTGTAAGTCGAGATCCTGTTTCATGGTGAAGCAATCTTCGG
>NW_021156049.1:0-2178 GCF_002837175.3 Physeter macrocephalus | reverse complement strand
GTTGCTACAATCAATATCCTCACGAAAACACACACACACAAACACACCTACCTCTGCCTAGCTACCTTAGGTGCAGCAGAAGTTCGACTTGGATGCATATGCAGTTTCTTGGGCAGCAAAGCGTCAACGGTGTGACTGCAGTATTTTTTAGAATTCCGGTGAGTCGGAATATTGGCTCAAAGAATGGCAGTAACCCAGGTGGAGCACTCCGTGAAAAAACTAAGCGGTTGTCTGGTGATGCAGCACTTCCCAAGTTTCTTCCTCTCTTGAAATTGCTCCTCTACCGCACAGCAGAACACAGCGACCACAATACACGGACCGGTTTGCCTTGCAAAAAACGTAAATACTCTGCTCATTTCTCGACTCGACGCTGGTGCGACTGCCCCTTACCACAGCTTTTCGGGCAAATGTATGGGCGTTCACCTACAGTTTACTTCTGCCCACATACTCTCGTAGGTTTTACACGAATCCCCGTGATGCATAACGCAGCAGATACCCTATCACGGCTCACATGTGTGTTGGTAGTACCCCTCACATTGTTGAGAATCAACGCAGGACTACAAAGCGTCCGGAGGTGCTATTTCTGACGTGCTGCAGATCACCGAGATCTGCCCAGTTCGTGAATAATCTTCTCAAGGGTCCCAACTAATAGAATTGTGGCTATTCTAGCGGCAACGCTGCGTTCCCCCGCTATGAATATGTCTATATATGGCTAGAGTAAGTGGTGGATACGCAGTACGTTGCTATACATTTGTCTGAAGAAACTCGTACACATACGTGTATACATATATAATATATATATATAGGACAGATGCGGCATATAATGAATCGTCGCCTGTCGAAACGTGCTGCTGCAAGGAGAGGCAGCAGGGGTACCAGCAGCGGTAAGCGCAGAGAGTATGTGATTTAATGGTCGCAAATTTGCCGCAGTAGCAGCAGCTTTACAGAAACAGTTCATTTTACACTTCTCTCCCTATTACGGGGAATCCCACGATAAAAACAAGGTTTAAGGCGGTAGAAGTAGTCCATCAAGGAATTCGTGGATGAAGCAACAGTGTCCGTTTCTCGGACGACTGCTTCTTTCTGCGGAAGCACTAAGAGATAGGTTTCTAAGTCATTTCAAAAACAACTCATACTACATACAATTGCATAGGCGATCCACCGAATACATCCTCAGAAGTGGCATTGTTCAGTCCCCCATCAAGAATAAAAGCAATGTCCCCTAAACGTGTCTGTCGAGCTTTCCCTCGCGATCATGTGCCGGCAATAAAGAATCCCTCTTCCGTTTTTTTTTCAAAATAAGAAAGGCGGATACCTCTTTCACATCACACACTCACGTAGACGCAACTGCTGTTTTCATCCATCCGTGCGACTAAGTGTTGGCACGAATAAGATTGTACAGACGGGTCCACACCGATCCGTGCAACCAGAGAGATACTTACTTACTCCGTATCTCTCCATATATATATCTTTATTACGCATCGATATATGAGCATTTCCCGGGTGTCTGCGCATATGAAAACCGCTACAGTGGTATTCGTGGGGATGTGAGCGCTTGCACGCTCGCTCAGAAAGCACTTTTTACGTGCACAGCTGATTCTCCTCTCGCGAATATCCCCGGGGTAAAAAAGAGAGGTCACCATCAACTGCAGTTATCGCTCGTGCGTTAAAAAGTTTCACCACATCACTGATACTCATATCCACACGACTACTAAAATCACATACAACTTGTGTATACGTCAACTTACGTATGCGTCTATGCTAAAAAACTAAAACCTAATACGTACCTACGCGCATACTTCCCCTCAGGGCGTCAATGCACGGTGTTCATAGGGGGCATGTATGACGTTAGATAGATATACGATGGTTTACGTGCACAGAATACATAAAACACTTTGAAAGAGAGGCAATTTCGTGGCTACATGCAGATGCATAAATAGCATTTGGGCGCGCAAATCTATCCAGATTTATATCTCCTGGACGCAGGCACACTCACAGGCTTTAGCGTGTCAGCAGAGGATCGTGTGGGTGTATACATATGTATCTGGTTGGCCTAAATTTATGTATGTGCATATGCACTCACTGCCAGTATATAGATGTATGTATATGTGTATAGAATCAATATATATACATACATACACACATATATACATATATAGTTTTCGAAACGATTGTCGG
>NW_021156048.1:1038-2178 GCF_002837175.3 Physeter macrocephalus | reverse complement strand
TCGTGAACGTTTTGAGCTCCAGCATTCGAAGAAACCGAGAACAACTTGTTAACAGGTACGAATCTATGGTCTTTGTGCGTCGTTAGACGTGCCTCGTCAAGTCCCTATTTTGAAGCAAAATATAGTCGCACACCTTCGCCTCAGATGCGCATGTGATGTTTAACAGGAATATGTAATAAAGGCACATCTTTGTGGTACGGTCGATGGTGAGGTAATCTATCTGCATTGTCTACTCGCGACTTGCGTCGGGGAAGACGAGGGGCGACGGATGGATTACCTGAAGCTGTGTCGTGCTCCGTAGAGGCTTTTCTACAGCACGTCATGCAAGCGTGAAGGTTTCACCTGTGAATCACGAGTTGGTTGCTCATATATGAGTATATATATATATATATATATATATATATATACTTATATATACTTATATATACGCGGCCGTTTTCGGGAATCTAGAAAAGAGTTGCTCTGGAGGATGTAAAGTTGAGAGGTTTTCCAGCTGAAGCATAGCACGTCCGTACCACCTGTGGAGGATTCGTGCACTCACAAGAACCACAGCGGTGTGGTCCCAGCTTGATAGGGTAGCTACGGGACACGCATGTATCTGCTTTGTCCAGTTGCCAACAGTGGCACTGAAAGTAAGGTGGGGACGGATGTGTAGTGACTAACAGGTCAGGAGTGGGGCACTTCAGTACATCTATTCTTGCTCTGCGGTGCCGCTCTGCGGCAGCATGTCAGGCAGTGGCAGCCTACGGAAATTTCCGTGTAACGACTTCAGTGTGCAGGTACCACAGGCGATGCGCATGTGCTGCACGCTGCCCGTTGCAGAAGCGCCGCTGTTCACGGTGAATCTGCATGTTAAGTCGGGAACTACTCGACGGGCTGTAGCGATCTCACTCGGTGTTGCTCCTCTGAATTGTATAGGGACACACTGGTGGGGATTTCCTGCTTCTTCAAAAGGCAGACTGGAAACACCCCCTGAATCTTTGTACTTAAGTGGATTTCTTGCACAGTAGTGTGTCCCATAGGGCGCGCCGCCCGCCTATTTACGTTTCTGGAGGACGCCCACGCCGCATGCACACATTTTTACCAGCCGTTGCATTTGTAGAGGTTTGGACGCAACGGTATCACTCCTTCTTTATCCAT
>NW_021156048.1:0-319 GCF_002837175.3 Physeter macrocephalus | reverse complement strand
CGGGTATTGGAAGGTGTGTACGCGTTTTCTGGACGAAGAAGTAGCTCTCATTATATAGCCACGTCCAGTTCCACTGTGAACGCATAGTCCATCTACCGCGCGGCATATATTTTTGCTCGGTGTGCTGCTTCTGTTTCACGATGGAGCCTTTTTTCTGCACCGTTTTACTGGAGGATCACGACCGCCAATCAAAGTTGCAATATCTCAAAAATAGTGCAGGCTGTTTACGAGCGCTTCATCCACTGTGTGGCCGTCCTCTGAGGTGTGCTACACGCAAAATGTGCGCATTCTCCAGTAAGATTGCAAGCACTTCATGCCC
>NW_021156047.1:2001-2178 GCF_002837175.3 Physeter macrocephalus | reverse complement strand
TGATATTCACAACGCAGAACTATCTCTCCTCCTATTCGTCACGCCAATAATGCCATCATTGCGTCCCAGATAAGCACGTACACGTAAATGAATCGCGTTTACATGTGGACCCTACGATCTCCAATCACTCTGTTGCCTCACCCCACTCATTCCCATGTGCAGCCCAGGAACATGTGT
>NW_021156047.1:0-907 GCF_002837175.3 Physeter macrocephalus | reverse complement strand
CCATAAACAATGCCTCATGTCGACTACGCCACCAGCAAAGGAATCCCTTGGAGGCACCAGGGAGAAAACATTTCCACTTCTCCTGAATGTTCTACCCACTAAACATTGCACACCTGGATTCCTGGATCTCTGCGATCAGTAATTCTCATGACACTGGTCACCAAGCATCAGACAAATAAATGCTCCTGCGGACATGCTACACCTGATTCTCCTTCACACCGCCCCCGCCATCATGCAAGACGTACATAGAGTCACCTGCCTCGTCGGCTGACTGGACATCCACCACTCAGACACATTCTCGCCTATTCGTTAATATTTATCTGTGTATGTCCAGGAGTGTCATCTAATGTGTCGGGGGGCATACTCGTTCCTGATATTCACAACGCAGAAGTATCACTCCTCCTATTCGTCACGCCAATAATGCCATCACTGCGTCCCAGATAAACATGTACACGTAAATGAATCGCGTTTACATGTTGACCCTACGATCTCCAATCACTCTGTTGCCTCACCCCACTCATTCCCATGTGCAGCCCAGGAACATGTGTACCCTCTGAGGGCTTCGACACGTCTACCAAAACACACGCCCCATGCCACACACGCAACAACGAGTTCGTCAATCACAGTGCCGCCAGTTCCAATGCAGTTTACGCGTCTACTCGACACACAGCATTAAATAATAGCCATACCGACGCAACCCCTGTAATGAATGCCGTCCTGCCATTGCCTCCCAGATACAATCACACCCTACCGTCAGCCCTACCACAGTGCAACACTAGCAGCCCCCTGAGCATCAGAGTGGCACTGTGTGAATTGTCGCAAACGACGACCGCCTCTCGTCAACAAACACTCACAAGCTGATATTCACATCGAGGGGTCAACCGCACAGGGGATATATCATAGCTCC
>NW_021156045.1:1018-2178 GCF_002837175.3 Physeter macrocephalus | reverse complement strand
ATGTATGAGTGCCGTCCGCACGTAGAAAAGCTTGTCAGCGCGATCTTCGGTTTGCGGCTGTAGGGGGAACTTCGCAGTTGGGAAATACCTTTGCATCGTGGACGTGCAGCTGCCTCCCAGAACAAACATCCTAGCGCAGATGAGACAGGCCCGCCGCGGCAATGAAGCAGTTTGGCTGTGAACTTGAGGTAAATACGAAAGGACATCATTAAACAACGATACGTGCGTAGGTATGGTGATAAGACTAAACAGTGCTCCTTCCGGACGTAGCATGCAAGGGATAACACACACGGGATGGAACTGAGGCTACTGCCATGGAACTGAAGAATGAAAAATGCGTTTTGTGTCTGAACGATACCTGAACACGCACGAGGTGCACTATAGAGCTGGAACTGTGGCAGATGAAGTTAAGGAATTAGGGTCTAAAGACAATCTATCAAGAAAGAGTACGAGTTATGGCTTTGGAGCATATTTAGCACGTGGTCACTCACGGCCTCGGGGAGGCTGGACGACGGGGAAGGAAAAGTACATTGGACAGGAAAGACTGAATTCATGATTGTGATCCATTGTGAAGGGTTCTCTGGTGAGGAACACCACAGATCTGGAGTGGACCAAAAACGCTGGACAGGAGACGGGAGAAGAAATCGTGGGCCGGACGTGCCAGAAAAGAGAGACCTTTTCTTTGACGGCGGCTGACACAGTGGAAACAAATGCACTACACACATACTGAGCGTAATAGAGAGGTGTACACAGCGTGAAGAGTCAAATTAGTTAGTGGAGTCAGGACGCACCAGGCAGGATAGGTGCGGCAAAGGAGGCTAGAGAAGTTGTTTGCATGTGAGCAAAACAGAGCTCGTGATTGGGTTGCATCACGGTACGATAACAGACAAATTCAGTAGTCTCGTTGTCACACTGGAGGCGGGGAGCCACAACTGTGTACAAGTGTGTACGATGCGCTGGGTACAAAGTGGCTTCGTATACTCATACGGAGGTGTAAGACCCCACGGTAGACCTGCCTCTCACGAGCAGGGCATATTATGTCGTATTCGTTGTGATGTAGCACAGGCCGAAGGAACTGAAGGCGAAGCTGCCGGTAGGATTTAAGTGTTTGAAGATGAGTTACCTGCCTCTCATAAGCAGGGCTTACGTTGTATTCGTGG
>NW_021156045.1:0-652 GCF_002837175.3 Physeter macrocephalus | reverse complement strand
TGTAACTACTTAGGGCGCACAAGAAGGATTAGTTGCACGTTTGGCTACGTCTATGGGACGCACGAATAGACACAGTTCAGAACATTAAGCAGCAGCCATGAACACGCTGGTTTTTTACGGCAGAGGCCGCACTGTAAGCTCAATGAACGAGCTTGTACTCTGATGCGATTGGAACGCAAGAGAGCCTTCCCCCTGCGTGCGTGATGTGTGTACAGACGTTCTCCCCTTCGGAGTTCGTGTAGGTTGCAGGGTCAGTAGTGGAGAGTAGAAGCGTTGCAGATTACTAATTAAGAGACGTCATGTTACTAATTAAAAGGCGTCGAGCACAATGCTTTTGCTGTCTGAACTTCTAGTGTGCCGTCTCGTCCTCTGACACGATAAATCATTTACGCTGGCCAACCTGGGTAAGATATGGTGCCAGTAGGTGGGCAATCTGCTTGTCAACAGGAAGGAGCGAGTGCACAGTTGCGTCTCAACAGTAACGCTGTACTATGTACTATGTGTGCCACACAGAGAGTAACAGGACTTATCTAAGACAACGCTTCGGATGAAACATGCGTGTCACAGTATGGCTGAGCATGGTGGCTCCGAATGAATATATGTGTAATACAATGGTTGACCATCGTGATGATCACGATTCTACTGGATAGCG
>NW_021156044.1:1958-2178 GCF_002837175.3 Physeter macrocephalus | reverse complement strand
GCACAGTTGCCGTCTGCTGGTACGCAGGAACAGCAGGTACAGCAACAGGGAGCAACGCTGTCCACGGGATACTGCGGGGAAACGAATAGCACAGACTGTATCAAGAGCGGCGCAGACGAGGCAGCCATGGTGCTGCAAGCTTTGCAAGAGCTCCCCGCTATATCGGGGATCAGGGAGGCAGCAGATCAACCCAAGCAGGTCGCGCTGCTTGGTGATGGTG
>NW_021156044.1:0-164 GCF_002837175.3 Physeter macrocephalus | reverse complement strand
GCAGCAGCGTACAAGGGGGATATCTCTCCGGTCAGTTGCTGCTCATCATCGTCTACAGCCTCGGTGCCTTCCCCGACCAGCAGCCCTCTTTCGAGCGCCTCATGCGGTACTCTCGCGTGTGCTGCAGGTGTTAGCGGCACTGATGTTCCTGCTGCTGCAAACGA
>NW_021156043.1:0-165 GCF_002837175.3 Physeter macrocephalus | reverse complement strand
AGGTCTGCGGAGGACGGCCTTTTCCTAAGCAGGGCATTCCAGGACGTAAGACTGGCAGCAGCAGTATGTTCCGGTCCGCTTTGAGGCTGTAGCGGTCCTTCTTTACAGCTGGGAAGTTCTACCTTTCGCATCCATTGCCAATCCAAGAGTGGAAAACTGCCCAAG
>NW_021156042.1:1591-2178 GCF_002837175.3 Physeter macrocephalus | reverse complement strand
ATGTTACAAGAGACAAGGAAGGACACTACATAATGATCAAGGGGTCAATCTAAGAAGAAGATATGCAATTGTAAGTATTTATGCACCCAACATAGGAGAATCTCAACACCTAAGGCAAATGCTAACAGCCATAAAAGGGGAAATCGACAGTAAAACAATCATAGTAGGGGACTTTAACACTCGACTTTCCGCAATGGACTGATCATCCAAAGTGAAAATAAATAAGGAAACACAAGCTTTAAATGATACATGAAACAAGATGGACTTAATAGATATTTATAGGACAATTCCATCCAAAAACAACAGAATACACTTTCTTCTCAAGTGTTCATGGAACATACTCCAGGATAGATCATATCTTGGGTCACAAATCAAGCCTTGGTAAATTTAAGCAAATTGAAATTGTATCAAGTATCTTTTCCGACCACAACGTTATGAGACTAGATATCAATTACAGGAAAAAAATCTGTAAAAAATACAAACACACAGAGGCTAAAAAACACACTACTTAATAACCAAGAGATCACTGAAGAAATCAAAGAGGAAATTAAAAAATACCTAGAAACAAATGACAATGAAAACACAAC
>NW_021156042.1:0-367 GCF_002837175.3 Physeter macrocephalus | reverse complement strand
CAAAATCCAACACCCATTTATGATAAAAACTCTCCAGAAAGTGGGCATAGAGGGAAACTACCTCAACATAATAAAGGTCATATATGACAAACCGACAGCAAACATCATTCTCAATGGTGAAAAACTGAAAACATTTCTTCTAAGATCAGGAACAAGACAAGGATGTCCACTCTCACCACTATTATTCAGCATAGTTTTGGAAGACCTAGCCACAGCAATCAGAGAAGAAAAAGAAATAAAAGGAATACAAATTAGAAACGAAGAAGTAAAACTGTCATTGTTTGCAGATGGCATGATACTATACATAGAGAATCCTGAAGTTGCCACCAGAAAACTACTAGAGCTAATCAATGAATTTGGTAAAGTA
>NW_021156041.1:986-2179 GCF_002837175.3 Physeter macrocephalus | reverse complement strand
TTCCCCCTTTTTGCCGGCTACATCCTCTGTCTTCCCGCCCTCTTTCTTCTCCTGTTCCATCACGGTTCTCCTCTTTGGCTTCTTCTCCTGCTTTGCTTCTTGCGCATGAAATCCTACCTCTGCTGCTGCTGTTGCTCCTGCTACCTCTTCTACTGTCGCAGCTGCCTTCGCTGCAAGTGCTGCCTCTGCTGCTGCTGCTCCTACTGCCTCTTCTGCTGTTTCGGTCGGTGGTTCCTCTGCTGCTGCTGCTGCTGCTTATGCCACTGAGACGTCTTCTTGTTTTTTTCTGGCGAACGGACCTCCCTGTTGTTTTTTTTTTGCATTCTTCGCCTTCTGTTGTCCCCCTCGATGTAAGCAGCAGCAGAAGTTACAACAGCAGCAGCTGCTGCACCAAAGGATGGGCTACAAGGAGGTGTCCTGCTGTAGCGGAGAAGCTGCGGCGGCTCATGTTGCTGCCGTTGCTGCTGCCTTTGCTGTTGCCTTTGCTGCTCGAATGCTGCTCCTGTCCCCCTCTTTGCATTGCTGCAGCTAGCCACGGCAGCAGCTCAATCGCCTTCTGTAGTGGTCACCACCCCTGTAGTAATAGTAGTAGCAGCAGCAGTCTCGTTGATAGTAGTAGTAGCAGCAGCAGTCTGAGTAACAGCAAGATATGCTGCAGCGGCAGCTACATACACAGTTATTCGGTTGTTCTGCCTACAGTATGCGCGTCCTATGGCCTCTTCCGCTTGCTCCCTGCTGCTTCCAACTTTCTTCCTTCCTTCTTTTCTTCTCTTTCTTCTGCGCCCTGCTGCTGCGGCCTACCTTCTGCCTCCTCAGAACTTAAGTGGGCCAGGTCTGCCGTTGGTGATACTGCCACTGCTGCTGCTGCTACATGTGTTGCTGCTCCGCGTGATTCTGCTTTCACTCCTTGTGCTGCTGCGCCGAGTGCTGCAAGAGATATTACACATCTTGCAATGTGCTGTGCGCATGTCTGTAACAACGACAGCAGCAGCAACAGCAGCATTCACATGACATGCAACAGCAGCCACAAGGGCGGCAGAAATCGAGGCTGCAGCAGCAGCACCATCACCAGACGTGCTTTTCTTTATATGGAGAACTCAATTTTACGCTCTCCAGTATCAACGTCTGGTGCGGCTGCAGCTGCGACAGCTCTGAGAACTCGACGGCAAGCAACAAAAGCAACGCCACCACCC
>NW_021156041.1:0-410 GCF_002837175.3 Physeter macrocephalus | reverse complement strand
ATCACCCGGAGTTGCAGCGCAAGCAGCAACAGCGGAAGCCAGGGCATCTACGTAGTTTCATGGAGTGCCGCGTGGGACTGGGGACTGACCTACATCGTCTTACCGCAGACCCCGCAGAGGCTACTGGTAATTGTCTGCCTTCCTCCGTCTCTCTTTGTCTGCACGTGTGCATATATACATGTGCGCGTCGGTATATCCGTCTGTAGGCGTATATAAAGATGAGTATACATATGGAGATGTGTAGATCTGCAGGAAGAACTACACACACGTACACATACACACATAAGTATACACACGTGTGTGCATGCATGCACGAGCATATATGCATGTCGATGTGTACTCGTCTACAGCAGAAGACGCGTAAATGTATATTTGAACACACACTCCTCTGCACGTGTGCGTCTTTCTGT
>NW_021156040.1:1834-2179 GCF_002837175.3 Physeter macrocephalus | reverse complement strand
CACCTGCACGGTACCGTTCAGCGACGTTGCCTCTGCTGTTGTTGCTTAGGCTATCATCGGCAACTGCGTGTGCCCTCTGGTGCTGCTGCTGCTGCATATCTGAACTATACAGCTGCGCTTCTGGCCGGGCAGTTCGACAGCCATTTGCAGCTTTGTTTATGTATTTGAAAGCCAGGTGCTTCATACTTCCCGGTATTAAGAAGGGCTGGACAGTCAAGAAGCTCACCAGCCGTGACAACGAGGTGCTCGTCAGTTGACAGACTCGTTTTGTAAGGGTTGTCTCTCTCTTGCTGCGGCTCTCAAGGTATCTCCGTCCTCCTGCGGCTGCTGTGGGTACCGGCCACA
>NW_021156040.1:0-656 GCF_002837175.3 Physeter macrocephalus | reverse complement strand
GAGTCCTTGCATTGGTGGCTCGCGCTGCAGGAAACGTGTTCCCAGCAGCAGGGCGCGCACGCAGTACTGGCATTTGTTGCTTCGAAGAGCAAGGAAAGCTTACAGCATCATCGTTCCTGCAGTTTTTGCCTCGCGTTCTGCTACTGCTGGTACTACGGTCGGCAGGGGGAACCTTAGCGGGGGAGGCCGCACGTCTCACATTTTTGCCTCGCGTTCTGCTACTGCTCCTACTACGATCGGCAGGGGGAACCTTAGCGGGGCAGGCCGCATGTCTCACATTTTTACTTCTTCCTCTGCTATTGTTCTTAGTACCGCAGTTGTGCTGGCGCTTTAGGGCGAGCGTGCTGCTGCCGTAGCTGGTGGCGTCCGCAACAGCCTTTGACTCTGGGGGTCCAGAAGACGAAGGAGAAGGCGGCGAAGACACAGTTGCATCAGGATTGAAATGTGGAATTACTGTAGGGGGGTGATAGGCAGGGTGCGCAGCAGTTGAACCAATAGCAGCAAGAGCATGCGAACCTAGAACCAGAGGTCCACCAGCAGCACTAGTGGTAGGGCAAGCAGTAGAAGGGGAAGAAACAGAAGGACCAGTGAGAGGTGCGCTACCTTCAGCTGGTGGGAAGCGTGCTTCGTAAACGTGTGTGTCTCGCTGCGATCCC
>NW_021156039.1:1882-2179 GCF_002837175.3 Physeter macrocephalus | reverse complement strand
CTTATTTCTAGGGTATTAACTTTCTAGGGAAACGTTTGAGGCTGCGTAGAAAGGATGCGCACTAAAATGCTTCTTCCTTCAATTTATATAAGGTACACTCCAAACGTAGACCCCTGCCGGCAGTCACTATCTTCTACAAGAGTGCAAGGAAATATCTTAGCACTTCAACGAGTGACGACTAACTTGGTGTGGTGGGTCAGTCTCAGTTGCTAATATAGACATGAACTCAGTCTATTGTGCACTGGTTACGTGAAGACAAACCGTCTCACTCAGATGAACAAGCACACTTCCCTTCTA
>NW_021156039.1:0-1147 GCF_002837175.3 Physeter macrocephalus | reverse complement strand
GCGTGTGAAACGACTTTTCACTCGCAGGGGCTGAAGGGCACACTGCTCAGTCATTCAAGGAATGATGTGGCACAGTCGTAAAACGACTGATCCGTCTTTTTCGGTCTCGCTTTTCCATCACAGTGTTGGTGAATTGGTTTTTTCGAGGGGTGCTCAGCAGCACCCTTTCGGCCTCCATCCAGCATATTTTCAAGGTTGGTCGATGATTGATTGAAACCACAAACTTATTTCCGTAGTATGTTATTGAGATACTTGATCGAGGCCATCACTGACTAACAGGCGGGAACTCTTCTTCTCGCATTGTGGGAAAACGTGTATCAGAGGGAACAACACTGGGCAACGTGCAACGTAAATGCGTCTCTTGCCTCTCGAATTTTTCCATACAACACGTGTTCCCTCCCCGCAGCCTCTGTCCACTTCTTTTTAAAATCGATATCTTCGTCACAGAAACACGTGCGCCAGAGCACCTGTTTACGCGCCTATTGCAGCTGAGCATTAAGGTTACCTTCTCGGTGAGTAGAAGCGTCTCTGTTCATCTCTCAGAAGTAGCATTACGTGAGTTTGCTTGGCTTTCTGCTCGCCAGTCTGAGAGACGAGTCACAAACGTTCAGGGAGCACCCGTGCCTCTGCCGCGGAATGCTGTTCTTTCTTAGAAAAATGTTTCTATCTCCTGGTGCGAAGGCAGCAATAATAAACTCAAATAATGCAAATTTAGAAAGAAGAATCCTGTAGCTGTCTCGTGCGAATACGGGATCGCCAAGAGCCGGCTCTGAGAACTCATTGTCGAGACCCCCGTGGGGACCGTGTCGTCAACGGAGCAAGAAGATGGGCAAGTGTTTGACTCAGAGCACGCACGAAGCTTCATAGACAGACTTTCAGTTTCCTTGCGCAGACGACGTATAGGCCTTTAACGAGTGAAGTCTTTTTCTGCCAAGGAAGGATTACCCAACCAGATGGCTAGCGTAATGTGGTTCGCTGGTGGAGCAGCCAGTCCGTACTCATGTTTTACTCTAGCTACTACATGCTACTGTGGCTGTTCTTCGCGTGGCATCACTTTCGGGCTTCGATACAAGGCTACTACATGCTACTGTGGCTGTTCTTCGCGTGGCATCACTTTCGAGCTTCGACGCAAGGCTACTACATGCTA
>NW_021156037.1:0-1156 GCF_002837175.3 Physeter macrocephalus | reverse complement strand
TGGAGGTCACATTCGTTGCCATCTTGGTCCCAGCTGGTTCCATCTGTTTGTTTGTTTGTAGCTTCCTTTCTTATCTCTGGACCCCTTAACTTAAATACTTAGGTGAACTCTTGCTGAAGGTGGGAGGTGGAGGACAGCCCTGTGGAAAGTGGGTGCACGGGTTTTGAGCAGGGCCTGGAGCAGCTCTGACAACAAGAGGCGGAGCCTGAGATGGGCGGTCAGTCTGACGCCCGCACTGGGGCCTGTGGTCGGCTTGAGGGGGGGGTCATCTGGGGCACGTGTCAGGGAAGGTTCTCGGTGTTTACACAGAAGATGTGAACGTGGGCCCAGATGCAGAGCTGCCTGCGGACGCTGCTACAGAAACCCCTGATTCTTTCCTTAGAAAAGTGGTGGGGGGCGATTCAGGCAACAGGGCAAACTGCTTGCTCTGGATGTTCTTGTGGAGAAGTGGGGAGATAGCAACAGGGTCTCAGCCTGCATAACCCCTGAAGCCCTCCCAGGACAGCTCCAGAACCGCCTCTTGAATAGCAAGAAGTGGGTCTTCCACCCACTAGGCGTGGAGGACAGGGCTGGGGTCTGCAGGCCGCCCTCACGTTCAGGGACTGGCTGGGAGGCTCACAGGACTCAGCACATGCTCGTGGCTTGTGTGCTCACAGCTGAGATGGGTCACAGCACGCGGTAGCGATGCAGGGAGGGAGGGCCCCTGCTCCCGTCACCTCCTGACCCTCCATGCCCCCTCTTTCCCTCGAGGGTCTCTAGGGTGTCTCTTCCCCCAGCCACAAAGGGCAGAACCACGACAGTTACCCGCACCCCCGTGTCCCCAGGGAAGCTCATTAGAGGCTTGGCACTCGGCTGGGGGCCGGTCACTTTGTGTTCTCTGCCCTCACCCTCCAAAATGCTGGTGCCCAGAAGGGGAGCCGGGGTTCAGCATGAACCACATGGTTTGTGCACACAGCACAGGCGCAGGGGGCTGCCCCTAACGGGAGGTGGGAGGGCTTAGATCAGGGCAGGGACCTGCTCACCAGCTGCATTAGCTTCCCGGGACAGCTGGGACAAACGACCACAGACGGAGGCTCCGGGCAACAGACACCTGTCCTCTCTCAGTATTGGAGACCAGACGTCTGAGATCAAGGTGTCCCAGGGCCGCGCTCCCTCC
>NW_021156036.1:0-2179 GCF_002837175.3 Physeter macrocephalus | reverse complement strand
GCATGCTGCTCGTGGTGGTAGCTTTGTTTGTCGGGTGTGTGAAAGACCAGCACGATCGGTTTCCGTGCGCCTTGCTGAAATTCGTCAACAGTTTAGTGGTGTGACCAGATTACGTGGGCGTGAGGTCTGCGCACAATTTTATCAATGCTGTGCAAAAGCAGCTTGTCCGTAAAGTAACCAGGGGAGATGGCAAGTGGAAGACAAATGAGGTAAGGAAGCTCGTGCTGCATGATACTGCAGGTTTAAGGGGCGGAATGGTCTCCCCAGCGCACGTCAGACTGCGTCTTATGCGCCGAAGACGCCATAGATGTAATTGTCTAGATGCATATATACGTCCACAATGCAAGTATGCTAGTGTATGCGGAGGCACACACGTGCAGCGGCTGGGCCGCGGCGGCCCATTGTTGTCCACGAAATGTTTCCGAATCAGCCATTTAATGAGAACAAAAGGAATTAATTGGTGGTTTAGGCCTAATGAGACCGCTGTGCAAATTAACAGTCCTCATCAGCAGAAACAAACAGAGCCCTTAAATGAATTGCCGAAGAGCATTAAACTGAATAAGCTTTTGCCGGGATGATAAATAGCAGGTCAGAGGAGACCATCTGGCCCCTTCCCTGCAGCTTCCTTCCAGGGAGGAGGGAGCGAGCGAGCAGGGGCGGGGCCCAGCTGGGCGGAGCCAGGCGCGCACTCAGGCTCGCAGCCTCGTGCACACACGGTCACGCGTGTCCGTCCACACACAGCCGCATGCACACGTATTTGCACGCTCACGATCACATCTGTGCACCTCCACACAGTCACACTCAGACACGTTCACCCACGGACACACATTTGCACTCACACGTATATAATTGCACACGCACGCTGGAGGTGCAGAAAACTAAGGTGGCATTTGTCTCCAGGAGATGGGACAAGGCCCTCTGCCTGATCTGCCTGCGCCCCGAGGTAGGGGTTGCTGTGGGCGGAGGTGCTGAAGCTCCCGCCACCCCACACACATCCCCGCGGAATACTGGGCTGGGTGGGAGGACAGAGAGCAGCCCTGGCCCCCAAGGCAGTAACCCCTGCTCAGAGAGCAGTCCTCCCTCAAGCGGGCCATGTGGGCGTGTCCGACATGCCCTCCGCCCCTGCTCGCCTCCTCTCGCCTCCTCCGACACCTGCCGGGTGGTCTGGTGATCTTGGGGTGGAAAGTACTGGGCTAGGCAGTAACTCAGAAGAGGGTCACAGGCCTTCCAGGTGGTTCTGATGCATACTAGTTGCATGTCTAAGATTCCTTCTAGAGCTGATATTCTGGGTGGCTTGCCCCACTTTAATTTTTATTTAAAAAATATTTTTTAGATTACCTGTCTTCTCTATTTTTCACTCCACAAACACACAGTGGCTGCTTTTGTTCATCACTGAACATTCCACGTAATCACACTGTCTGGCACATTGGAAGTGCTTAATATGTATTTGTTGGTTGAATGAGTGAAACCAAATTCTTTCAAACAAGCATGTGTGTGTATATATGTATATACGTAGGTATATGTGTGTATATATACGCACACGCGTACATATATATATATATATATATATATATATATATATATATATATATATATATATATTTGTACAAATGTGTACATTTACACATGTATATGTGTATACACAACTGTTCCTACGGTAGCTGTACATCACATAGATGCTCAACTGCAGTTTCTGCTCTACAAGTCTAAAAGCATGAGTTACTTATAAAACGTTTAAAGCGCACACGTGACCGCGTCGCGTGTACCACGTCGTTCCATTCTGGCACAGTGCCAGCTGGCCAGAAAGAAGTTGTGTGGTACCTTCACCCACGTATACTGAACTGTTGTTTCCTCATTTCCGTCCCACAAAGGCACCTCTCTAAAACCGTCACCAGTTGTGACACACCTCAACTGCCTTTGTGAGACAATTCTATTCAACCTTGTACTTTGTGTATGCGTACGTGTTGTCGAAACGCAGGGGTCTCTTCATCCGTAAATTCTCGATGCTCACAGGCACTATGCATCCCCCTACACATCTCTGTGTACATCGTGATCTGCTTCTCTGTATGTGTATACATACTGTATGGTAGTGAAGTACGGGATCCACGCAAACAGTGACGGCTACGAATATTTCTCATGAGCATTTATTTCATGCAAAGCTTAGCGCATGCGTATATGC
>NW_021156035.1:0-2179 GCF_002837175.3 Physeter macrocephalus | reverse complement strand
CTTAGCAAATATTAACTCACTTATTCCTCATAATGGCAACCCTATAGGTACGGAATATTCATAACATTGCAAAAACCCAGGATTAAAACCAGGCCGTCTAGACTTTCATCACCTGGCGGTGTCCCCTTAGTATAAGTTGTGGTTAGGGAAGGGACTAAATTGACAAGACTCTGAACTAAAAGGAGAAGGGAGAAATGAGAAAGTGAGGGATCCTAGAAACTAGAGAAGATTTAGCCTCAGAAATTTCTGGTCATGAGACCCGGAAGAACAAGAACTTGGTTGGAATATTAACTCGGGGTAGTATCTGAATCCATTGAGAAACAGTTTTCTTTTCTGTACAATTTAGAAAGGCCAGTTGGATGAAGATTAATGAACAGAAAAAGTAGAAAGGAAAAGAATAAGGTGCCTTCAGTGTGGCATCACCGCTTCCCCTCTAAGTACTAGGGGTGGGCTCCTGTCGGAAAGGATGGAGCTCTCTCTACCAGGTTTGTCACCAGGATGAACAAGGCGAAACATGGCAACCCATGCACTGGTTTTGATGATCCCTCAAAACCAAGGCTTCAGTTTCCAAGAACGACCTACGGTAGCATACCTGCCGTGTGTCAGACATGCCACAAAGTGAGTTTCCAGTCACACATTTTTCTTTTTTTTTTTTTGCGATAGGCAGGCCTCTTCACTGTTGTGGCCTCTCCCGTGGCAGGGCGTAGGCTCCGGCCGCGCAGGTTCAGCGGCCATGGCTCACGGGCCCAGTCGCTCCGCGGCATGTTGGATCTTCCCGGACCGGGGCACGAACCCGTGTCCCCTGCATCGGCAGGCCGGCTCTCAACCACTGCGCCACCAGGGAAGCCCAGTCACACATTTTAACTGGAGAAATCGTTCCTATGAGGTACGCATTCGTTCCCTGTGGCTGCTGTAACAAATTACTACAAATGTGCTTGCTTCAAACAAACCACACTTATTTTCTTATGGTTCTGCAAGACAGAGGTCCAAAACCAGTTTCCCTGGGCTGCAACCAGGAGTCGACAGGGCCGTCCATCCTCCGTCTAGAGGCTCTAAGGGAGAATCTGTTTCCTTGCCAGCATCCCTTGACTTCTGGCCCCATCACTCCAACCCCCACTTCACCATCACATTCTCTTTGGAGTAACAGCTCCGTCTGCCCTTCTCTCATGAGAACACCATGGGTTACAGCTGGGCCCGTCCAGGTCGTCCAGGAGAATCCCCCCATCCCAAGACCCTTACTTTCATCCCACTGGCAAAGTCCCTTCTGCCGTTTAAGGTGGCAGTCACAGGTTCTGGGGATTAGAATGTGGCTATTTGGGGGCAACGGTATTATTCAGTCTACTACAAGGGAGATACTATTATCTTTCTCAGATGCAGGAAATGAAGTTTAAGGAAGAATTTGTCTTAGGTCTATAATTTCCAGAGTAGAGATTTAAATTCTGCCAGTGAGACTTTAGGACACACTCTAAACAACTTTAATCTGTGTCCTTAACTACTTGCATAATCCTTGGTTAAGAGTCACACTTAGGTATCAAGACCCACTTGAATACAACACTATGTACTGTCTCCTCTTTCACTTTATTTGCCTGGTGTATTCATGAATCTTGTCCGGAGCAGAAGAGTTCAGAAAATTGTTATGCAGGTTTGCTAAGAGAAAGCATTTACTGTTTGATGTGCACGGAGTAACGGAAGGCTTTTTAAAATAAAATATGCCACCAAGTAGTCAAGTGTCACAACAGAGGTAACCCCGTGGGAGTCATGAGGAGACTAAAATTATCTCCAGTTGTGCAGTTGAGAAAAGTTTCACTAAAGGCAGGTGTAGTTGAGCCAAGCCCTACAGCACAGAAGTAGGAATTTGGATATGTACGAATGGGACAAAAGACATTTTAGGCATGGGAAACAGTTTAATGCAGAATGGATGAGAAATATGCATTAGACCTATTCTAAATCAACTGGCTTATTAACTCAGTAAATCAGATTTAGTCAGTCAAAGTAGCTTGAGCTGATTACTTACCCAGGGGATAGCTGTTCAGAGTAATTTTTGTCATAGAACAGTAAATAAAATTGTTGAACTATAGCTTTAGGCTTGCTAAGTGAAATAGATTGCTCTAGATGATTTTCAATTGACTTACTTGGTACCATTCACAAAATTGGGGGTTTTAACAATTGCTTAAGAAAA
>NW_021156034.1:0-2179 GCF_002837175.3 Physeter macrocephalus | reverse complement strand
AGTGATACAAGCTTATTGTTAGGAAACAAGAAAAATTTCAAATAAACAACCTAACTGGAGGAGGAAGGGCTGAGAGTTGCCATTAGAGCAGACAACCTTCAGAGGGCGCTGAAGCCCCGGCAGAGCCCACCTGCCACTTCCAGTTCGGCACTCCAGGGTCAGATTTGGGCTTGGAGATGGGGTTGCTGTAACCCCAAGGAGGTGAGCAGAGAGGAGGAGTTGATTACCAGTCTCGTCTGACTCTCTGGCCCAAATTGCCTGGCTTCACAGGGGGGACAGAGTTTTGCTTTCGGCCACTGATGGGGCACTTCCAGGCTGGTGGGGTTGCCAGTGGGCCGACAGCCTGACAGGCTGACTGCGGTGTGACCGCCCTTTGTTTCTCCAGAATGTGTACATCAGGAGGTGCATGGTTGTGGGACCCCATTCACCGCCCCCCCCCCGCAAGGGGGATGGCCCCTTCCCCGGCTGTACCCTATGATCCCCCGGTACTTGAAATGAATGCAAGTATTTTGACTTCAAGGAAAAGCTCACATAACTGCTTCTGCCTCACCATGTGTGGGATTTACTATAATGGAAGGACATTATAAAGAACAGTTAGAAAACTCACCCTTTGGTCTCCATGTAGGAGTTTATTTTGCATGAATCCCTCCTACGTGAGTAGATAGCAGAGGTTTATTTTTGTTCCCGTGTGTGTAGTTGTGGCAGAGGATGTAGGTATGGTGATTTGAAGCCCTCAAAGAAATATTCTCAGAACTCTCAAGACTTCTCCTGATTGGAACCGAAAGAGACCTGGAAAAGGAGCAAAAGAAAAGGAGGAGGGAGAGCGAATGGCTGTTTCTCAGTATATTCACCTTCCTGGTTGATTGTTCTCTCTTCTCCTTTCTTTTAACTTCTATGTATGTGTAATGGAATAATGCAGAAAGGCTGATTTTTATGCTTTAAAAGATTTTACATCACAAAGAAACTAGAAGTGGCTAACAGAACATATTCAAATCAATTTTACATGGAGACTTTGATATTAAATTTGTATCCTAAAATGGGTTACTCCAAATTTTCTCTTTCTTTTTGAGTGAATATTTGTAACATATTTTTGTAGAAAATAATTTACCCTAGATATACAAAATTGTGAGAATGGGTACCATTTTTCTCCACTTAAATGATTTCTTTTAAATAGATCGATTGTAACCTTCAAATGCCAATGTTGTGCCTTACATGTTGTTTTTAATTCCTTGCTTTTCAAAACTTGTGTTTATTTAATTGATTTCTATCTAATAATGTCTCCCCTTTATTGTTTCTTACTTTATATTTTATTGATCTATAGTTAATATACATTATTATATTAGTTTTAGAGGTACAACAGAGTGATTCATAAATGTTTCGGTTCTTCTCCATTTATACTTATTATAAAAGAGTGGCTATATTCCCCATGCTATGCAGTACATCAGTGTACATAGTGTTTATACCTCAAAATCTCCTACCACTATTTTGCTCCTCCACCCTATCTCTCCCTGCTGGTAACCACTAGTCTGTTCTTTAATCTGTAAGTCTGTTTTTTGTTGTTGTATTCAATTTTTTAGATGCCACGTGTAAGTGATAAGCTACAATGCTTGTTTTCTCTGCGGCTTATTTTACTAAGCATAATACCCTCCAAGTCCATCCATGTTCTTGCAAATGACAAAATTTCATTTTTAAAATGAAATTTTGTCATTTGCAAGAACATGGATGGACTTGGAGGGTATTATGCTTAGTAAAATAAGCCACAGAGAAAACAAGTATGGTATGTTATCACTTACACGTGGCATCTAAAAAATTGAATACAACAACAACAACACCAAAAAACAGACTTACAGATTAAAGAACAGACTAGTGGTTACCAGCAGGGAGAGATAGGGTGGAGGAGCAAAATAGTGGTAGGAGATTTTGAGGTATAATCACTATGTATAAAATCAATAATCTACAGTGATGTACTGTATAGCATGGGGAATATAGCCACTCTTTTATAATAAGTATAAATGGAGAAGAACCTAAACATTTATGAATCACTATGTTGTACCTCTGAAACTAATATAATAATGTATATTAACTATACATCAATAAAATATAAAGTAAGAAACAATAAAGGGGAGAGACAGATTATTAGATAGAAATCAATTAAATAAACACAGGTTTTGAAAAGCAA
>NW_021156033.1:0-2179 GCF_002837175.3 Physeter macrocephalus | reverse complement strand
CACTCCAGGTGCCGAAATCTCCAGGGACAGGGCACCCAACCTACAACTAACCTTAGAAATCTCCAGGGGCAGGGGACCCAACCTAATACTAAACATGCATGGGACACCCAAAGGATGGTCGAACCTCTGAACGGGAAGATGTTTGAAAAGTCACCTAATTTGTTTTTTAGAATTTTTTTCCTACCTCGTACCTCTTTGCTTAAGGTCTCCCCACCTGGCGAGGACAATACCCTGAAAACATGGTTTTCCACGGCTTGGAATTTGTTCCCTGGATGAAGGTGAATTGGGGGAGGACTCAGTCACAAGCCCTAGGGTGTTTGCACAGGCCCAGGTCATCTACTCTCGAAGCAGGACAGGATATTTCCAAATGCTGAGTTTGCCCCAGGTAAGCGACTGGGGCTTAAAGAAATGCTGCCGCCTTGTTGCCGATTCGCATAACAACAACCTGCAAACCGGTGCTCAGGGGCACTGCAATTCACAGGGTCTGCAGGGCTGTAAAAGACATCTGCACTGGCTAAATATCATGGCGTAAGTTTTGGAAAAGGATGTGAAAACAAGGAAGAATTGCCGGAAACCCATATCACCAGGTACGTGTTTGTGGCATATTAAAGCACGTAAAGAGCTGCTAATAGCACCAGTGACTGTCTTGGAAAAAGGGCGTTCGGCTTTTTATCCGTTGTATGATGGAAATCACCGAAGGCCCTATTTGGCACATCTAATATTCCGGCAATGCAAATCAGCTCGACAGAGAGGTATCATCTCTCCCCATTCCGCCAAACCATCATCACAATCTCTAACAGCAACAAACGGTTGGAGGGGGCGTGGGGTAAAAACTATCCTTGCTCCAGCTGATGGTGGGAATGTAAATTGCTAACAGCCACACTGGAGAAAAGTTTGGAGCTTTCTAAACAGCTAAAATATAGGGCTACAGAGGATCCGGGAATTCCAATCTGGGGCGTATATCTTGGAAAAGCCAGTATTCGAAGGACACATGCACCCAGATTTTAGTGCTGCCCTCTTTTCAAGAGCATAGACTTGCAAGCAAACTAATGTCCTACAAAGGAACAATGGATAAAGAACCTGCGGTACATATGAACAAGGGAATACTACTCAGCCATGAAATGAAGGCAATGAGTCCATTTGCAGCACTTGGATGGATCTTGGAAGAATCATACTGGATGACAAACGTCAGCGAAAGAGAAATATCTTATCATATCACTTATAGGCACAATCGAAAAATTTGTACAAATGAACAACTTCCGTAAGAGGAACACAGTCACAGATTTAGAAAGCCAACTTATGGCTACCAGAGGGGAAGTCAGCGGGAGAGGCCTCAACCTTGAGTTTGAAATGGGCACCGATACCCTTACATACCGAAAATGAGTAATGAATAACGTCCTTCTTTTAGCACATAGAACTTGTCTCAACACACTGTAATAGACGAAAAAGAATATGTAATCTTGGTAGCAATCTACACAATAATCGAGAAACGTCTCTGCACAAGGGAAGCAAATACGAGTTCACGAGAAAGGAACACAACATTGCAAATCTGCTATATACCTTTACGAAAATATAAAACAAAAGGGAGGGTGGGAATTGTGACTAACTTCGTTCAGCCGCGAAGACCCAACCAGTTGTCACATACGTGCAGCCAGAGCAGGCGTTGGTCTCTAGGCTGAATTCTCATGGGAATGTGGGAACTGGTGGGGATGTGCCAGCTGATGCAGCCCCATTGGAGATGAGCTGCGTGATCCCCACTCCAGGTGCCGAAATCTCCAGGGGCAGGGGACCCAACCTAAAACTAAACATGCATGGGACACCCAAAGGATGGTCGAACCTCTGAACTGGAAGATGTTTGAAAAGTCACCTCATCTGTTTTTTAGAATTTTTTTTCCTACCTCGTACCTCTTTGCTTAAGGTCTCCTTACCTGGCGAGGACAATACCCTGAAAAAATGGTTTTCCACGGCTTGGAATTTTTTCCCTGGATGAAGGTGAATTGGGGGAGGACTCAGGCACAAGCCCTAGGGTGTTTGCACAGTTCCAGGCCATCTACTCTCGAAGCAGGACAGGATATTTCCAAATGCTGAGTTTGCCCCAGGTAAGCGACTGGGGCTTAAAGAAATGCTACCGCCTTGTTGCCGATTCGTATAACAACAACCTGCAAACCGGTGCTCAGGG
>NW_021156032.1:1512-2179 GCF_002837175.3 Physeter macrocephalus | reverse complement strand
TTTCATAACTGGCTTCTTTTACTTAGCATAATGTTTTCAAGTTTCATCCATGGTATAGCATGTATCAGTACCTCATATTTTTTTTACTGGCACGTATTACATTGTACATATATACAGCATTTTATTCATCAGTTGATACACACTTGGTTTGTTTCCATCTTTTAAATTGAGATATAATTCATATACCATAAAATTTACTCTTTTAAAGTGTGAAAAGGGCTTTCCTTCTCTATGTAGTAGGGGGTTTCAGCTTTATCTGATCTTCAACATTTGTTACTGCTTATAAATCCATTTTATGACGTCTAAAATTTTATGAACATCATTTATCTGGTGTCTGTTTTCTCATTCTCTTTGTTCTTGTATATTTAAAAAAATTTTTTCTTTTTCTGTCATTTCAGTGGAGTTCAGGGAGCAAAAGAATATTCAATCTGCCACATTTAATTTAAAAATCTCTTAAAATTATTTTTGGAGGGCTTCCCTGGTGGCGCAGTGGTTGCGCGTCCGCCTGCCGATGCAGGGGAACCGGGTTCGCGCCCCGGCCTGGGAGGATCCCGCGTGCCGCGGAGCAGCTGGGCCCGTGAGCCATGGCCGCTGAGCCTGCGCGTCCGGAGCCTGTGCTCCGCAACGGGAGAGGCCGCAGCAGAGGGAGGCCCGCATACCACAAAAA
>NW_021156032.1:0-283 GCF_002837175.3 Physeter macrocephalus | reverse complement strand
CAGGCTCCGGACGCGCAGGCTCAGCGGCCATGGCTCACGGGCCCAGCCGCTCCGCGGCATATGGGATCCTCCCGGACTGGGGCACGAACCTGCGTCCCCCGCATCGGCAGGCGGACTCCCAACCACTGCGCCACCAGGGAAGCCCGGAAGTTTTTCTTTATAGAAATATTCTAGCTAATAAGTGAGGAAGTAATGGTAGAATGAAAATATCAGTATTTTATTGCTTCTAATGATTAATGAATCTAGGCATTGACCATCAATGGACTTTAATATTACAGAAAGA
>NW_021156031.1:668-2179 GCF_002837175.3 Physeter macrocephalus | reverse complement strand
CCAAAGCAATGGTGCATGGAGGTGGCCAGGACGCGAGTAGAAACTGGTGGCAGCGGAAGTGCGCCGCGTCAATGGCAACCTGTCAGGCGCCAAAGCGAATCACATGCTGGCGGCTTTGCGGAATCCACGTAAGTACGGCGCTGCTGCATTTTGGTGCCGAGTCGCCCAGGTGCACACACCTGGTTGCAGCCCCTTTTCAGTTGCCCACACGTCTCTCTGCTAGTACATTCACGAGTCGGAAGCGTCGTGTTGCGGTCTAGACGTTGAGTGCAGTCATCACGACAGCCTGCAACATTTCAGTTTGGCTGATATTGCACACGGGCTTTTTACTAAGTATGAAGTATTGGAACCTCTATATGCTGCAGATATCATCTGTTTGTGCGCCGCCAGCAGTTGTGGGACAGTCAGCTCGTGACCAATATAGCGAATGTCTTGCAAACAGAAAGTGTCTGAGAAGCGGTCAGAGCGCAGTTGCCCTAAGTGTAGTGGCACAAGCCTTGATGGTTGCGGCTCCACTGCAACTAAGCACCACGTACGAAGTGGAATCAGGTGAGTTGCAACAAGGGGTGGAGACACAAAACATTTTGCCTGAAGCGCATCTCAGACATCAAAGCATGAATATCTGTGTTGCGGAGCCCCTGCCAGGGCGGCTGCCTGGATCTACACAGATCTACACATATTGGAAAGCAGCGAAAGAGCCCTGGATCGTCTTCCCATAGCACTGAGAACGCAGTGTCCGCTACGCTGCAGCCGTAAAAGCTGAAACGTGGAGTGCTCATCCGCATTCGGGCTCGCATATTACGGCCAACCGCAAGTGCGTTCCAGATGACGCTTCAACTGCCGGCCACGTAGACCCTGGTATTCACACGGATGCCTCATCTGGCGCACTAATAGAGTATAGGCGCTTACACGGTTGAGATCAGCATCAGACACCTTCAAAAGAGTTTACACCTGCGCAGGTGAGCCTGCTGTGTACCACATGGCGGCAGTGCGAGGTCTAGGCTTATTTGCATCTTCAACCGTGCTGTACAGCGGTCTTGATACAGTTGTATACGGCAAGCCACCAAGAAGGGATTCTACAAGGTTTCACCACCATTATCATTTTGGGTGCTTGACTGGCTGTCTACGCGCTTGATGAAGTTATGGATTATTTGTCACCAGTGGACTGGTTCTTGAAAACGAAGGAAGAGGGGATAATTGCTACCCCGGCCAAGCACGTCATCGGCCCCTAAGATACAGTTTGTTTGGCCGTCCACAACAGAGTAGCAGCCCAAAACACCTGGTTGGCGGCCTCAGGCAGAAGACTGAGAGGAGCGCCTCCTGCGCGTATTCGTTGTCGCGTAGTTGTCGAGAATTCCACATCCCTTTTCTGACAGTCCCCTGAAGAAATCAAGCACGACAAACCCTCACGTAAGCGAACACTTACTCCTGAGGGGATATTTTCTCTACTACGTTCCTACGAAGCAAGAAAGATTCAGTAAAATGATAGTGGTTGGGATTACTGGAGACAA
>NW_021156031.1:0-643 GCF_002837175.3 Physeter macrocephalus | reverse complement strand
GTGCTCTCCAGGATTAAGGGAGTTTCCGAAGTACCGCTTAGTAGACTACAAAACTCAGCATAAAATGGCACTGCAAGGAAGGCAAACTCCTGCATAGCTGGCTTACCATACTAGTCAGAATCTGGAAAAATTCAAACGCCTTGACATTTGTTGTCCAGCGCTGAAAGTGAAATCGCAGCAGAGACGGTGCCATGCGTCGTGGCATTCGCACGGCGTAATTGTATCCACCACTGACACCCATTGTGTACACACAACGCGCAAGCGCATGACACTCACTTACCTGGCGATGTCTGAATTTCAAATGATGGGGCAGTATCTAGAGCATTTACGAAGTCCCGTAAATCGACGCATTTCGTAAAGGCACGGTGGAGATCCGATTGCTTGTCCTGCAGTTCAGTCTTCAGCACTGGGCGAAGCACGTGGCAGAAAAGAAGAAAGAGAAGGACATAGCTCACCGATGCGGCATTGTACATAAATGGGCGGGCCAGCAGATCGGTGTATTTAGTCTTGAGTATACAGCCGATGACTACAGCAGTGCAGTTGTAGATGAAGCCACATCCGGAGTACGCATATCGCGAACACGCACGTTCCGTATCGAAGGAGTCTTTACATACTTTGAGACTGCTGCCTAGGACGGCCCGAG
>NW_021156030.1:0-2179 GCF_002837175.3 Physeter macrocephalus | reverse complement strand
AAAAAGTCCTAAAACAACCCTGCAGCAATCAGGAAATTAATCATATGCTGGTTTCCACAACACGCTGGAGGCTGAGATTAAAAAGTATCAACAAACCGCCCCCGCAAAGGATCACAGCACACAGGGGCCTCCACTCACCACCAGAAAATTATTCTAGAGTTTGCAGTGGAAGCTACGCAAACGCTTTTCTTTGTGGCCACTCTCACAAGCATTCCCCACACCACTCAGCCTGGACACTGATAAGTACCTGTGGGCTGCGCTTACACAAAACAGAGCAGTTTGGAAGCCATTTTGATAAATGGTGCATCCCTTTCAGATACGGCTAGACACCCAGGTGTCGTCACTTCTAAGTGACACCTACATCGCCCAGCACGGTTAAGGCATCATTTAAGTTCTAGGAATGTTTTGTCTGATTCGGAAACAGGGAGCCGCTTAAAACGTAGGTATTCAATTCAAGGAAAAAAAAACAACCCACTGAATCCATGTTCTATTCAAGTATGGGCCCTACTGCCCTTGATGACATGGTCAATAAATTGGCATGACCAGTAGGAAGACACAGACACCTAACAGGGCTGATCGTGACAATGGCTGGTTGTCCGTCTTCCAATTCGAGCAGGACCAAGGCAGGAAGGAAGCCTGGACAGTGGCCTCTATCTTTTACTTGGTGCTGGCCTCTGATGCTTGACCAGACTTTTTTAGGATAGACAGTATCCCTCAGGTAATGCTATCAACAGCAACTCTGGAATCACAGAGGGCATGGGTCCACATCCCAGTTCTGACACCCATTGGATTTGGAACTCCACGCAAGTTATTTAATTTCTCTACGTTGTGATTTTTCTCATCTCCAAAATGAAGAAAAAGAAATACTTTACATTACCGTAGTGCTCGTTTTCAAAGCTCCAGCACATACCACCTTGTTCTTCAAATGCCCATTCATTTCTGGTCACTATGATGTTACATAGCGAGTGCCCTCAGAAATTAACATTTTATGAATTAGGAAAGTTTAGACTAGTTAGGAGAATTCGCCAGAATGCAACAGTCAGCTTGTATCAGAGTCTGACTAGACTTCAGGGTATCTAATATTAATATCAATGTTACTATTAATAATTATAATAGCAGATATAAATTGAGTGCTGCATTTTAAACTTAATTATATAGTTAATTAGTTGCTAATAAGTCATCTATTATGTTTGTTCAAAATAAAACATATGAAAGTATTACAGGGAAAAGTCTCTCTTCCCTGTCCCTACCTCCCCAACAAGTACCCTCAATTAATAGTTTCTTATGTATATTTACAGAGTATCCCTATGCATAAAAAGCAAATGAAAATATATATTCTTGATTTTCTTCATCTTTACACAAAAAGATACCGTGCTACATAACTTGCTTTCTCAAATGTACTACTATATTTTAGAGGTATTTCCACATGAGCATTTTCTCATTCTCTTTTATAGCAACTTAGAATTTGGTTGCATGAAAGTATCATGATTAACTGTTGTACAACAATGTTGTACTGCATAACAATGCTGTAGTTAATAATCCAATGCTTAAATCATCTTATACATGACTAATTAACACTATAAGATAAATTTCCAGAAGTAGAATTTCTGGAACAAAAAGCATATGAATTTATAATTCTGATAGACATTGCCCTTCGTATGGGGTTCTGCATTTCTACAAGTAATATGTGAAAGGGTCTGTTTCCCCACAGTTTTACCAAAGAGAACATTAACTTACCTTTTCAGTCTTTGACAATATGGTGAGTAAAAATAGTAAGTACAATTTTAACTTCCATGTGTCTCATTGTAAGTGATGCTAAAGCATCTTTTCATGTTTAAGAACATTTTTCTGTAAACTCTCAATTCATATCCTTTGCATATTAAGCGTTCTTCCTTTTTTATCTATAAAATGAAGACTTTCCTTTAGTTTCTAATTTGCTTTTTTTTTCTTTTTTTGACAATGCAAAGTCTCCATAAGACCTCTTTTCATCTCATCCAAACTTGACTCTGAGTGCTGGCTTGGAAATCCAAGTTTGGTTCTGTTTATGGACCAAGACTTGGGGTTTGATGAATGAGATCATAGTTCATAATCATAGTTCATAGTTAGGTAATTTCGATCCTAACTCTCCTGTATTGCTTTGACTTATCTGATCTCCCCAGCTGTGAATATTTGGGGGAGC
>NW_021156029.1:0-2179 GCF_002837175.3 Physeter macrocephalus | reverse complement strand
TGTCTACGGGCGTGCGCATATACAGAGGTCCACTACAGTGCACTTGTGCTGCAAAATAAACAGGAATGTGGATACACGTCATTTCCAACATAATGCATACACCCGCTTATTCCAACTGTCCGCAGTACAGGTTGCCTCATCACAACAATGCTGCTAACCACTGAGTACGGGATTCTCCCTCCCAACGACCCTGTACTTATCTAAGCTCTGAGTGTCCAAGAAACCAGTCCGCGGTAAGAGCTTGAAAGTGTTGTTTTCTTAATCGCCCCATGCAGACCGTTTTCAGCTACGGGCGACACCTTCTCAGAGCTGAATCTGTCTCGTCGTCCACGCAGACCGACATGCTCATCTATCTGACCACGCACGTAGACACGTCAGTACAGGGGATGTAGCAGTTGGAGAGCTTCGCAGAGGTGAGGTGGTAAGTGCAACACCGAAAAGCGAGCCGCTCCTTGTACGATCAGCATTGGCAGCTGCATAATTGGGGAAACTTCCTCTCACCTTTGTACCCGTATGCAGTTGAGGGGACGTCAAGGGGGGTCCCTTAATGCTGCACGTTTCTGTGTGAGCACTGCGCAAGAGTATTTTTGAAAATTTAGGCGGAGGGGCTTGCCTTGCAGGTATTCTAGAGCAGTCGCTTTGCCGTGAAAACGCATAGGCTGAAACGCATGACACTCTCATCTGCAAATGAGATGCTGATTCCTTGGCTAGATGAAGACCGATATATTTATTTTCTGTAGTCTCCTTTGCACACGCTGACGCAGTGTACGTACACGTGGCAGAGGGTACAGAGGGAGGGTACACGAGCACATGGTCACCGGTTATGTGCGTTTACTATTTTGACTCTCTAGCAGTATGTGCCCTTTCCACGCGTTGATGCGTGGTTGCGTCAACCCCAGGGCGATACACGATCGGACGCAACGCACCTTCTACTCTCTCGTCGTATCAACGCCTGCAGACCGCTGGTATCATGACTCATGGAGATCTGCAAAAGTGTGTCCAGAATATTATGTTACGCATGGTTCAGCACGCCCTACGCCACCCTCTACATATACAAATAGACTGATATTTCCATCTGCAGGAATTTCCGTGCAGCAATCGTGCCAGCGGGGATACACCTCTCCATATTTGAAACTCTTGATTAGCGCACTTGAAAAAACATGCAGATTTTGTGAATATATTTCACAGCATTTTGTTGCACAAATGCACACAAGAACACACAAAGGAAGCCAGGTATGTATCTGATGTGCATCTACTACAGGAGAGAAGTGTCGCCAGCAGTGCAGGAGCCCGAAAGCCAGTGGTGTCTCCTTCAGTATGTGCACAAATACGTACATTTACGCGTAGGCGGGTCAACACATATACTTCACTTTTCCATTCCTCTTTCTGCCTCTTCAACCTCTATAAATATGTCTACATGCATTTATGTATCCTGCACGCCACCATATGCGTGCGCACATGCGGCTTGTATCCGAAGACTGCATCCCTGTGTAAGCACATGCTTTGCACGTAGGTATGTGTTGTGTATGGCGATGCACGCATGGGTACACTTGACGTGTAGACACACCTGGCGGTTGTAGAGCCAGTGAGTCATAAATGGATTCCAACATCGTCATGCGCATCTAGGGTGGCCGTCAAACGCGTCTAGCCCATCTATACAACGGAGCCGGCAGTACCACCAGTATATTCGTGCGTATATACATACGCAAGGAGCAATGTAGAAGTCAGCGTGCTATACAGGCACAAATAAAATCTATACTTGGCGACACACGTACACAAGCACACACACACCCACAGGTGCGCACGCGTGTTTACGTATGTATACCTTTATACATACATCCGTGGGGGCAGCTGCACGTCCCACTGAAGACGTGTATCTATGTACTGGCTACGCGACGTGAGAGTCACAGCTGCAGACCGGTACGTGCAGGCGCGCTGAGGTGGGTAGGTTTTCCTGCCGCTGAGAGTATTGCTTGCTAATTCGACGCGAGTACACATACACGAAAGCGTCTGACTGCAGGACAGACAGCGACAAGCAGACGCAACGGACACACTAGCATAATACAATGTGTCCTTGTGGCTGTGCACGTATGTATATTTATATACACATATAGACATACAGAGCGAGGTGCAGGAAGATATCTGCATGCAGAGACATACGCGCACACGCGCAGCTCTA
>NW_021156028.1:1849-2179 GCF_002837175.3 Physeter macrocephalus | reverse complement strand
AAAGAATACTGTAGAGGCGTTGGCCGCCTGCACGAGCGCACTGCGGATTCTCCGCAAGAGTCAAGAGGCACACCAACAGCCGCACCGCAGCAGCAGCAGCAGGCCACAGGTGTTCACAGGGAGGAGAAATCTGGCCCTGTTGCCGCAGCAGCGTCAGCCTGCAGTGGGGGAAATAAGCATGCGGGCGACGCAACGGAGGAGGTGCAACAACAGCAGCAGGAGCATCAAGGGGCGGGTCACCTGAGGAAGGAGGAGGACGGGCGCCGGGGATCGAAGCAACAGAGAAAAGCAGCAGCAGCAACGCGACTCAGCTACAACGAAGGAAGGACC
>NW_021156028.1:0-209 GCF_002837175.3 Physeter macrocephalus | reverse complement strand
TGAATAGGTACACACTTCATTCTTATAGGCATGCTACTCCAAGTAGTGCTTAGCAGGTAATGTATCTGTGTGGAGATGTGTGCGAATTGAATGTACCCATTTCAACAGCGTTGCGTACGAGTACAACTAAGCGTAATTCAACGTGTGCGCCCTAACAACCCTGCTTGTATATATAATATACATATCATTAGCACTATATTACTGTTGTC
>NW_021156027.1:2028-2180 GCF_002837175.3 Physeter macrocephalus | reverse complement strand
CCCTGACCCTCAACCCTAACCCTAAGCCGTAGCCTGCACATTCTGCCCTACACTAATGATAACCCTTCCCCTGGCCCGTACACTCCTCCTAACACGTATCCGTACCCCAATCTCGACCCTAACCCTATCCCGGGCCTAAACCTAACACTAGC
>NW_021156027.1:0-304 GCF_002837175.3 Physeter macrocephalus | reverse complement strand
CACGTATCCGTACCCCAATCTCGACCCTAACCCTAACACGGGCCTAACCCTAACCCTAGCCTTACCCCTGACCCTGAACCCTAAGCCTAAGCCGTAGCCTGAACCCTCAGCCCTACCCTAATGATAACCCGTCCCCTGGCCCGTAAACTCTCCCTAACACCTATCCGTACACCAATCTCGACCCTAACCCTAACCCGGGCGTAACTCTAACCCTAGCCCGACCCCTGACCCTGAACACTAAGCCTAAGCCGTAGTCTGAACGCTCAGCCGTACCCTAACGATAACCCGTCCTCTGACCCGTACA
>NW_021156025.1:1786-2180 GCF_002837175.3 Physeter macrocephalus | reverse complement strand
CGAGGGTGACGGTACGTGGACCATTTAATCGCAGAACTGCACTTTATTTCACCTGGACTGGTCCCACCACGATGCTGCACCAGACAGGTGCATTCTCTGCGTTCTTGACGGTGCTCTGTAGTCTGTACACAAGGATGCACTAAAATTACCAACTCCCTCACTCGTGGCGGACACCGTGTGGGAGCCGGTATACACAAGATCGCAGGCGTGCAAACACTCGTCACATTACAATGCTTACATAAATGTGTTTGCAAACAAAGCAATGAACGGTAAAACGAGTCGCTTAAACGCACCACCGTTGTCGGTGTAGCGGCTTAAACACAGGAAAGACTGGACTCCTTGGAGCGATGGACGGTTATCCTACGAAGTAGTATCGTTCTCTAAGGACGTGCGC
>NW_021156025.1:0-308 GCF_002837175.3 Physeter macrocephalus | reverse complement strand
TCTGTGTCACTCACGGCGATACCTTCAAAGGACGTAGTGCGGTCGAATGCGCACCTGAAATGATCCTTGCCTGAACTACACAGCCTACTCCATACTGTATGTGTTGCCGACAAATCCGTTGTTTCGTGGGCGGTAAAGCCCACGTAACTCCCAGGACTTGTACGTGTGTACCATCTTTTTGAGTATAACTGGCGCAGAAACGAACGTAGACTAGACTGGGAGCAGGTCTATGGCAACATAGACTTCTCACACAGTTCTTCACCTTACCATTAGGACTCCTTTGAGAAGCAGGGAAGCCTGTCACATAA
>NW_021156023.1:1620-2180 GCF_002837175.3 Physeter macrocephalus | reverse complement strand
GAATTGAGGACAGTCTCAGAGACCTCTGGCACAACATTAAATGCACCAACATATGAATAAGGGTCCCAGAAGTAGAGAGAAAAAGAGAGGGACTGAGAAAGTATTTGAAGAAATTATAGTTGAAAACTTCCCTAATATGGAAAGGAAATAGTCAATCAAGTCCAGGAAGCACAGAGAGTCTATACAGGATAAATCCAAGGAGAAACATGCCAAGACACATATTAATCAAACTATCGAACATTAAATACAAAGAAAAAATATTAAAAGCAGCAAGGGAAAAGCAACAAATAACATACAGGGGAATCCCCATAGGGTTAACAGCTGATCTTTCAGCAGAAACTCTCCAAGCCAAAAGGGTGTGGCAGGACATATTTACAGTGATGAAAGGGAAAAACCTACAACCAAGATTACTCTCCCAGCAAGGATCTCATTCAGATTCGACGGAGAAATTAAAACCTTTACAGACAAGCAAAAGTAAGAAAATTCAGCACCACAAAACCAGCTTTACAACAAATGCTAAAGGAACTTCTCTAGGAAGGAAACACAAGAGAAGGAAAAGA
>NW_021156023.1:0-930 GCF_002837175.3 Physeter macrocephalus | reverse complement strand
AGATCACTGAAGAAATCAAAGAGGAAATCAAAAAATACCCAGAAACAAATGACAATGAAAACACAATGACCCAAAACCTATGGGATGCCCCAAAAGCAGTTCTAAGAGGGAAGTTTATAGCAATACATTCCTACTTTAAAAAACAAGAAATATCTCAAATAAACAACCTAACCTTACACCTAAAGCAATTAGGGAAAGAAGAACCAAAACACCACAAAGTTAGCAGATGGAAAGAAATCATAAGGATCAGATCAGAAATAAATGAAAAATAAATGAAGGAAACGATAACAAAGATCAATAAAACTAAAAGCTGGCTCTTTGAGAAGATAAAAAAAATTGATAAACCATTAGCCAGACTTATCAAGAAAAAAAGGGAGAAGACTCAAATCAATAGAATTAGAAATGAAAAAGGAGAAGTAACAACTGATACTGCAGAAATACAAAGCATCATGAGAGATTACTACAAGCAACTATAGGCCAATCAAATGCACGACTTGGAAGAAATGGACAAATTATTAGAAATACAAAACCTTCCAAGACTAAACCAGGAAGAAATAGAAAATATGAAGAGACCAATCACAAGCACTGAAATTGAAACTGTGATTAAAAATCTTCCAACAAACAAAAGCCCAGGACCAGGTGGTTTCACAGGTGAATTCTATCATACAGTTAGAGAAGCTCTAACACTTATCCTTATCAAACTCTTCCAAAATATAGCAGATGGAGGCACACTCCCAAATTCATTCGATGAGGCCATCATCACCCTGATACCAAAACCAAAGATGTCACAAAGAAAGAAAACTACAGACTAATATCACTGATGAACATAGATGCAAAAACCCTCAACAAAATACTAGCAAACAGAATCCAACTGCACGTTAAAAGGATCATACACCATGATCAAGAGGGGTTTATCCCAGGAATGCAAGG
>NW_021156022.1:1825-2180 GCF_002837175.3 Physeter macrocephalus | reverse complement strand
ACTTGTCTCGGAAGTTTTGAGCGCTTTGCGCCACTCTTGAGCCCTAAAGGTCACCTGCCGACTTCGGTTCAACGATGAGGACCGAAGATGAAGAACGGCAACTATAAGCCTAATGCAGATTTCCCAAGGCGCTGGACGCAATGTGCATAACTGTCTGTGTACTTGTTACTGGGCAAGTGCCTAGCTACAAATAAGCCTGTTTTCTTCGCGTACAGCAGGAGCGAAATCGATACAGAGCAGCATACTGAATTCGCGGTAGGTGCTCAAACAGAACACACACGAATGCGTGTCCACCGGCGCCGCGGCGACATCTTCAGTCAAGCAGGTTACTGTATGCGTATCACGCGAACAACTA
>NW_021156022.1:0-404 GCF_002837175.3 Physeter macrocephalus | reverse complement strand
CCACAACTACCAACGTGAGCCAGTTCGGGGTTACACTGATATCCGCGACGGGAGAGGCAGATTGTCGAGCGTAAATGACTACCTTTGCCTGTACTTTCTTTTTGTACGCACGCATGCTGTATGTAAGCGTAGTTGTGCACACCTGAGACGAAATTTATATGCGAAGACCCCAGACAGACGTACGCTTATATGCGTGTACCTTTTGTCGGCGGAAAAGCGGCGTACGTGCGGATATGGGACCTACGTGAATATCAGGCAGTTTATGCAGAACGCATTCTCGATGATGCCAAGAGATTCTGTTTTTTTAGCTATTGCGTTTGCTGCGAGTGCGACTGCGGCTGCTCCAATTCTTTGCCGCTGCTGCTGTGTTGCTACGCACGCGCATGCACCTCCGTCTCCTTCGG
>NW_021156021.1:1956-2180 GCF_002837175.3 Physeter macrocephalus | reverse complement strand
TCCACGACGCTGGACTGTCACCTGCTTCAACCTTGCAACCTGCTGTGATTCTTGTGGTCGTCCAGGTGTAAACAGAGTAATAATTGTGTACTTGCATGTCGTCTTCTTCAACTTTCACGTAGGAAGGTGTCTCGTATGAACCTCTCCTTTACAACGCCTGCTGACGTACACATGGATGTGAAACTATGCACCAGCGCTGTACCCAGTCCTAACGTGTGCGTGGT
>NW_021156021.1:0-738 GCF_002837175.3 Physeter macrocephalus | reverse complement strand
CGTACGTAACATGTCCTAGAGTATCCAGTGTCTCGTCTTCTCGGAACTACCACGCAGTGTCGGCGCCCCCCGAGGATTACAAACTGTGTATTCCACCTGCGATACAAATTGTGTATGCCCCCACGACAGTTTTTGTTTGCCTTGTGTTCGTCTTGAGGTCGTTCCTATGCAGTGCACATCTTCTTATCTGTTCGCGTCACTGCTGAGCCAGTTCCACTCATTAGCCTGAAGACAGAGTTTTCACCGCCATGACTTGCATTCATCAAGGCCTTTGTGTGCAGACTCTCTTAGCTCCTCAGACACGTGCATGTGTAGGGCGTTTGCAATTTTTATCTCAAGCATAGGGCACTTCACGCTTTCTTTCATGTCTACGTCTCTTCGCCAATGAGGGCGTCCGTTTGCTGCTAACACTGCTTTCCAATAAGGCAAAAAAAGCGGGCAGTCTTCCGTCGCTTGGATGCGTTAATGGACCCGCGCTCCTGTGTAATATCAGTACAGCTCATTTTTAATAGAGACGTACGTGTACGAACGTCCTACATAGACAGGCTTTGCACATCCAAAGCCGTGCGAATGTACGCTCCGCCTTCAACCAGTATGCTCCTTCTTGAACCTGCACTTGTCGGTAACTGTAGGTTGTTTCACAACTTATAATAGTTGACTGCTTTTGTGCGCGAGAATTCCAGGCTCAAGGGCGTGTAAGCGTATGTAGGAGGTGTGCCGAAAGTCGATTGAAACGTT
>NW_021156020.1:1473-2180 GCF_002837175.3 Physeter macrocephalus | reverse complement strand
TGCTTCTGTTGAAGTTGGAACGCACGCTGACACACTCCTTGAGGAATTGCCTTCTTCGTGTAAGAGGTGTTTGTTGGAAGGAAATAAAAGCAGAGTGTCTTTGTCAGTTGAGCTCACCTCCGGCAAGGGGAGCTGACTTCCTTAGCGAGTGAGGGATTCTAGAAGTCTGTTCCCGAAGCTGTATTAGAGCTCACCAAAACTAGCATTCCCAGGAAACGGGCAGTGTGTTGCCCCACGCTCGGCAACCCAACACAGGGCTACGCTGAAGGGCTTACGAGGCTGCATATGGCTTACGAGGCCCAGAGCATCGTGGAGGTCCAGAGGCTTCTGAAACCGAACGGTGGCTGACGCGAGGTGGCAAGGAGAACGGAAAAGCCTCCTGCCGATAAACGGAAGCAGACCCCCGTCTATGGGTTTTCGGAGGCCCTGCACGGGTCCGTTAGGCAAGGCAAATCAGGGCGCTACTTCGAGGCTAGTGCTCACGTTGAGGTTCACATTTGCTATAGAGCAGTGCAGGATGAGCTTCCAGATAGGAAGAGGAAGCACAAGATTTCTTTCGGGAAAACTCAGTGTCTTCTCGGCAGCTTGCGGGCAGAGACTTAAACCCTGCCACAACCGTGCTTTTCCGGTTGCTTCCACGCCACATGAATGCAGCTTTCAAGAAAGGAAAAAAAGCCTTGTGCGATCCCTCTCCCAATGCCAGGGTG
>NW_021156020.1:0-105 GCF_002837175.3 Physeter macrocephalus | reverse complement strand
TGTTGGAAGGAAATAAAAGCAGAGTGTCTTTGTCAGTTGAGCTCACCTCCGGCAAGGGGAGCTGACTTCCTTAGCGAGTGAGGGATTCTAGAAGTCTGTTCCCGA
>NW_021156019.1:0-2180 GCF_002837175.3 Physeter macrocephalus | reverse complement strand
GGGCTTGAACCCGTGTCCCCTGCATTGGCAGGCGGATTCTCAACCACTGTTGCCACCAGGGAAGCCCCCCCCATTGCATCTTTTTGCTTCTGTTAAATAGAAAGGGAGGTGGGGAGCAGTGACAGTAGTAATATAAGGAAAAGTTATATTTTTGACTGCTTTCTGGGTGCTAAAAAGAAACTTAAACTGGTATTTTGTTTTAAATTACTTTGTATTTCAATAGCCATCAACTGTTTATATATGATTTAGTCATAATTTTGCAACCTAATTTTACAGAGGGCCTCCAGTTTCTGAGGAGGCTGATAAGTATATTACAAGGGGGTTAGTTTAGGGTGCAAGTCCTGGCTGCATTTTATTAAGCACCATACCTATTAACTACCTGGATTCCTTACCCAAATGCTCAGAACACATTCTAACTTCGCATGTTCCTGGCAGTTTTTTTGTGCCCCTCAGTTAGCTGTCTCTCCCAGTTGCCAAGGAGTTATTTCAAACCCCAGTCTCCTCAAGCCTCCTTAACCCTTTCTGTTCCAGTTATCTATTGCTGTGTAATAAACCACTCGTAGACTTAGTGGTGTAACTCAGGAATCATTTTATCATGCTCACAGAGTCTCTGTGGGTCGGGAATTCAGGTGAGGCATGTTGCTGCTCTACAGTGTCTAGAGCCTCGTCTGGGAGGACTCAAAATGACCGGCGGGACGGGGCGGGGGGATGGATGTGAATGGCTGGGAACTGGAATCCTCTGGAGGCCTCTTCACTCACAGGTCTGGCGCCTGGACTGTGAGGACTTGAAACTGGGCTCAGCTGGTGCTGTCAACTGAACCACTTACACATGGCCTCCGTGTGGCTTGGGCTTCTCACGTCAGGGCCTTTGGGTTCAAAGAGTGGGTGTCTGGAGACCCAGCATTCCAAGAGAATCAGGCAGGGGCTGCTTGACCTTTTCTGACCTAATCTTGGTGGTGTTCACTGTCACTTCCAGTGTATTCTGTTGGTTATGAATGAATCTCTAAGGCCAGTCCGTATTCAAGAGGAGGGGAATTAGACTTTCTCTCTTCGGGAGGTATGCACCGTCACTTTGCAGAAGGGCATGTGGGGTGGGAGGTAATGTCGTGACCGTTTTGGAAAATACAGCCTGCCATGCTGTCTCCTGATCTTCAAATTTATATGCCTTTTAGTGCCTGCTGAATACTGCCACTGAACATCCCGGTCACTTAGAACAAAGCGTGACCAAAACTTGCCTCTTCTTCACCCCTGCACCTTCACCCCTACTTTTGCACAGTGAGAGAACTGCGTTTTGTGTCTAAATTAATGGTACCTTTATTATCCAGTTAGGCAAGCCCTGTCTCCTCTCCTTGCTCCTCTTCCTCCTCCGAGATAAATGAGATGGTTTCATTGCTTTTCCTCCCAGGATGTCCATGGAGTTCACATTTACTCATCCCTCTACTGTCACAGCTTTTGTTCATGCCGTTATCTCTTCCTTACATTACTGTAACATTCTATTTAACTCCTGTATTTTTATTTAACCCGTAACTGTTTGAAATGTGATGCTAAAGTCACGTTTGGCTTTGAGAAAGTAAACCTAGCAGAATATATACATCCAAAGGAATGTTATTTTTCAAAGTGATCCCTTACATTTATGCAATGTTTTCTAAATATTTTGTTGAAAATTGCTTTCATGTATAGTCATCATTGATCCAAATTGCTGCTTTTAATTGATCCTGTATCATCTTTATAGTTTTGGGTTACAGGCTTCTTTCAGAATCTAAGGAGAGTTATGTACTTTTTCTAAAACACTGCTCGCACACACACTATTTGACATTGGTTCACAGAAGCACTGAAGTTGAGAACTTCTGTTTTGTATTCACATACCATTACTCATGCTTGGCTCCAAGCCACTTGGGGTTAATTGGTGGCTAGACTGATTCCCTCTCTAGAAATGTTTCCTTCTGTGAGGTTATTCATTTAAAAGAAGGAAGCAGGCAGGAGAGAACTGCAAACAATGAGTTCCACATATATTTTTGAATACTGGCAGTATTATGATAATTGATGCATACCCTTCTACCGTTACGGCTTTGAAGGAGACAACACATTGGATGTGTAAGTTCTAATGTATTTATTAAAAACTGTTCATTTGAAGGCTTCCCTGGTGGCACAGTGGTTAAGAATCCGCCTGCCAATGCAGG
>NW_021156018.1:1232-2180 GCF_002837175.3 Physeter macrocephalus | reverse complement strand
GAATCGTGCCATTTGCTGCGAGGCGCATCGAGGGAGTAACAGAGAAGTGTACACAGATATATATGTATATATATATATATATATGTTGGTCTTCGAAGTACGCTCTTACAGGCGTGTACACGTGCCCGGTACGTCTGTACACCCAGGACGCGCGCAGTTGCATAGTTCGATTTGTATACGCAGTGATCCTCCCTGCTTTCGTTGTCTCTTTTACCGGTCCTCCACGCTATAGGCACACCACTTACTTACATACTCTACATTTATGTGTGTGCGTGGGAGCCCTTGCATGCTCGGATAGAAAATTAAATAGGTAGGTGTCCCCACGTGTATATGTGCATACATTTGTGTAAGGATATGGGTTCGTATACCAACTGGCCTCTACACAAACACAGTTTCGGTTATACGTTCGTTTACATCTTTCTACCGTTACTGCGCCGTCCAACAAAAATGAGCAGCAAAGTGTACAGCAACTGCACATACCTGTAAAAAAACATGTGTATCTCACTTGCACATTACATATTTGCGCATATCCCACACATTCGTACGAGTGTACACGCATATACATGGATAAACTTATACGCGTAAACTGACGTCCGTGCACACCATTACGTACGCATTTTTAGCATACGCACGTACTGTGTTGCTGTAAACTGCAAAAGGTCAGAGGAAAGCGTTTCACACAATGCTGCCACGCAGACATTTCTAGGGCGAGGAACGGTGGAAGATTCGTTGCGACTGCCGGCTTGTGACCAGCCAAGTTGGTACAAGGACTGAAGGTGAACCGGGTTACACTTTCTTGTTGCTGTATTTTAAAACAGAATTCACAACGTGTTTCTTCTCCTCGACCGCAGCGCGTTTATTTGGAAATGTGGGGTAGAATTGCGTACGTGTGGATACCTGTTTAGAGCGGGGTGCGTTGAAGGCCCCTGGTCGAAGGGTGTGTGTGCA
>NW_021156018.1:0-583 GCF_002837175.3 Physeter macrocephalus | reverse complement strand
GACAGTTGGGTAGATTCCAAATCATTGCACGTGCGTACGAAGCTGCCGTGAAGCGACGGCGCAACCGCTTAACGCAAAGGAGTCCTTGTAGGATGAGGAAGCAGATTTGAAGAAACTCTGCTGAGATTCACTTCATCACAGGTTAAGCAGTAGTATAAAAAAACGGACACTGACAAGGCATTTGAATGCAAGCAGTACAAGCACGCACAGGGGAGAAACGCTTTACGTTGGCGTCTTTTTGGTGCCGCCTGAACTCTGTTGGGCTGATGAGCTTCATGATCTTTCAGCGCACTACTTCACAAGAAATTAGCTATCTATAAACGTCGCTTGCAAAAACTCGAAATAAAACCGCAGTGTAAAGGAGGAAATCCCCTTGAAACTGGGCATACCTCCATTATGAGAGGTGTTAGGGTACAATTGACTGGACATGTATGCCGCGACGGTGTTGAAAGGTTGAGAAACCTCTTGCGCACGAGTGCCGTCCCGTTTTGAAGAGAGGCTGCTGCAATAACGCGTATATACGGAAGTTGATTTTTTGCCAAGGACATGTGTAAGTACAGTTTTACGGGGAGCATGACAGACA
>NW_021156017.1:0-2180 GCF_002837175.3 Physeter macrocephalus | reverse complement strand
GTCTCTCCCATTTACAGGAATGTATCTCTGAGAACACTGTCCTGGACGGGTAGGTATTTCTGGCAGGTGTCTGAAACAGGGCGTGTGTTCTCTCCCACGCGTGTTAACAAGTGTGGTTGCAAAGGCGAGCTTTCCTCCGTCCGAGCCCTGCAATGGCCACAGACTGCAAGTCAAGGCCTTCTCTTCCCGCATACAACGAAAAGCTTCCAAAAAGGAACCTGAAGTCCTTGGTGCCATGTTACCAGCACAAACTTTCGATCTCCTTCTTTTCCTAGGAGAGGATAAGCAGCTCTGGCTTACGATCCGTGCAAACATGTCTTTCGTAAATTTTTCGCACACTGGCATATCTAGTCCGACTTGAGGGTGAACTGCCTGCGATCCATGTGCGCAAGCGGCGAACGAGTACGTCTCCTCTCTCTGGAGAGCAAAGGTTGTTTCCATGGAGGACATGTATGGGTTATTGGAGAGTCAGGTGTAAGAAGTGTCACTCATGTGTCCACTGCAGAGGTGAGCTTTATGTATCCACGAGGAGTAGGTAGTTGTTCAGCATTTCAGAGCCGTGCAAATAAGCCTTTATCCAGTTGCATCGACAAGGTCAGTAGTGGTGGATTCCAGATCCATTCGGGTTGAATGCCTTTCCCAGGGCCTGGAAAGAGAACCTTGTCTCTGTAATGTCCGTGGGTGTGTTTCGGCAGCTTATGGGGAATATCGGACAGGCACGTGGTTCCTGGGCTATGGAACTCACCTCGGGTGTCGACGTGGGGAAGGATTCATTTCAGGGGCGTGTAACTGTGAGGACGTATGGGCGTGTTCATGTGTCTGCTGAACACTGGAGACGAGTGGATTATACAAGCTACGGGCCTTCTCATCGTGCAAAGAACGCAGAGCTGCGCAAAAGAACAGGAAATTCAAATGACCGTCATAGCTGCCGAGTCTCCATTATGAGGGCTTCCTTGGTGCATGCAAAGATTACGTGCCTCAGGCGGCGTGGAGAGCCGTGGTCTCTAAGTTAGAAGAGCCGGGGACTGGAAGTGCTTTTGGGTAGGGATGTAACTCGCATTGATCCCAGTCAACGTGCAGGGCAGGATTTTTCAGACGGCCACGTGAAACTGGCCTTTCAGCATAGGTTTGCAGCCCCTTATTTCTCACCGTAAGATTCTACTACCTTTCCGTGATTTGTTCCTGGAGGAGAAGATGTATGTGAAGGGCGGTGTAGGAAGCTTCGTGATTAACATTCCTGTACCTGGGCTCTTTCGAGTCCCTCGAGAGCGCCGCTCGTGGCACTCTGTGCCAAAGGCCAAGTGGCAGCACACGAACTAGTGCAGGGGAGGATGGCCTCGTTTCTTCCAGAATTTCTATATCCGTTTCCCACTATCTGGATCAACAAAGCGTCATTCCCTCTGTTCCGGCAAGGTAAGGAACGTGTCCCAGCGGGCGGAAGGAAAGGGTTGTACCATTGTGCGTCGACTTGCACATAGTAAGCCTGTCTCGAGTTTCATGGAAAGCTTGTTTGTTTTCATCTCCAAATAAGTGGGAATCCACTAGACGACCTGCATCCTTTGTCTCTTCCTCATCACAGTATGTATGCATTTCCCACAGGCAAGGTGCCAGTACAGGGTGCTGTGTGCCATGCGGGAGAGTTCAGCCAGCCACCCTACTGCAGCCCTGAGTGTCTTCTTCCTCAGGCCATTCACACAACGTTCTTTACAAAGGACTCTGTGGTGTTCCTGGAAATGGACTTGAGCGGACAATAAAGAGATCCTCTTCATCCCTCTTAGTGTGCGAGGTTTCCCTCAGTATCCTGAAACACTAGGAACCAAGCTACCCACACCATGTTTGTCTCACAGAGTATAGGACTCTTAAGGTAAGCTATACATTTCCCTTTGACACGCGCAATGGTGTGGTTGGTCAACTTGGATAGCTGATATTTCCACTTGCTGTTCCAACGGGACCGCCAGCACGGCCGCCAACGGATGCCATCGTAGGGCCTTGCAGACCGCCTCTGGCAACATGTTTCACCCTGAGAGTCCCTGAGGGAAGCGTACCTCAGCATCAGAAACAACAACTACACGCTCTAGTATATCTCACACGGAAGACATATCTGAAGTGTAGATCAGAACTACATTATTGAAGGGATCAGGATTACACTGTGCCGTCAGCTGAGGTATAAGCAAGCAGTG
>NW_021156016.1:1967-2181 GCF_002837175.3 Physeter macrocephalus | reverse complement strand
GATGTGAGCGGATATGAGGGAGGGAATCAGTGGATGTGTGACAGTCTCCTGACAAGGATGTCTCTGTGTTTGCAGGTGTCCGGGGCGAGGTGCAGCTGGTGGAGTCTGGGGGAGGCCTGGTGCAGCCAGGGGGGTCTCTGTGACTCTCCTGTGCAGCCTCTGGATTCACCTTCAGTAGCTACGACATGAGCTGGGTCCGCCAGGCTCCAGGGAA
>NW_021156016.1:0-1123 GCF_002837175.3 Physeter macrocephalus | reverse complement strand
GGCAGGCCCAACTCTGGCCAGGAACCTTTGCAGGGGCGGCCAGGTCCAGGAGGGAGAAGCCCACGTCTCGACAGGACGTCTCACTGTGCCCTGATGTGTGCTCTCCAGCACATCACCTGCCAATTCCAGGCTGCGGTTTAGCTTCACATCTGTAAGATTCAAGTAAACCGATACCTACATCACATGCTTGGTGTGCACGTGTACAAATAAAATAATAAAACAGACCCTGAGTGTTGGGGCCCAGGGTAGCCCACCCCACAGTATGCCTCAAAGTGACTTAAGACAGAGTCAGTGCAGAGGGACATTCTGACTTTCCTCCCTGTCACCCTGAAGCGAGAAAGAAACCTCCCATGTGAAAGGTGCTCTCCCTGCACCTGGAGGTGGAAGGGAAATGGTCCTTCACCCATACCCTCCGCCTGCCTCTTTTCTGTGCAAAAAATTTTGCCTGAGTGAATTTAATCAGAAAAGTGAGAAAATCTAGAAAGAAATGAAAAGTGTCCAAAAAAATAAAATAATAATAGTTTAGACATTAAGCAAATCAAGAACCTATAGTTCCTCCTCAATGGCTATAAATAATATGCTTGTCCATGTCCCGTGAGCTGTCTTGTAGATACTGAAACTCCCACCAGGAAGAAGAGGTTAACTGCATGATGACCAGACTCTAGCCACGACATAAGCTGCCACAATTCCAATAACTGGCCCCAAAGAAATGGGAACAAACGGACCCTGGAACTGAAGATTAACTCTACTTAAAACAGTCAAGATGAGGCTGATCAGACCACCACATGACCAATTTCAAGATGACTGTCAGAGTTGACTCTGCTGTTTCTGCCTGTAGCCCCCTCCTTCCGCCTATAAAAGCCCTTTCCCACAGATTCTCAGTGGGGGGTGGCCTTTGGAGAGAAGTCTGTCCTCCACTCCCCCACCCCCAGTTGCAGGCTGCCAAAATAAAGCAAACTTTCTTTTCTACTAACTTTGCCTCTTTATTGGCTTTTCAGCACCAAGCAGCCGGACCCAGCTTTCCATTACAGAGGGACACTCTTATCACCAGGGATGGGAAATTCAGGCCTCGAAGTCTCTATGAGCAACACTCGTTCCTTCTTTAGTGACTATGTCAGCCCAA
>NW_021156014.1:0-2181 GCF_002837175.3 Physeter macrocephalus | reverse complement strand
CGCAGAAGATGAACTTACGTATGGTGGCGAGACGCTGCTGCGGACGATCAGGGGAAATCCACCACCCGGGAGGAGAGTTGACGACGGCCTGAGAAGGGGCCCGGTGGTGGCATCATCGATCGCTTTGGCTGGCCATTCTGTTGTTTTCACCGGTGGCCACGTTGCTCCAGCTCTTTTGAAGGCTGATGCTGCTGCTGGGGCACGATCTTGGTGCTGTTGTTCTCGCGGAGGAGGGCGGCCGTGGGTGAAAAATACAAACGCAGGCAGCTGTGCGTGTGTTTGCAAGCTGCCCATACGCAAGAGATTACAGAGAGGGACCGATTCACATTCTACACCACCCAAGGCACTAATCCAAGTACACATATACAGAAGGCTCCCTAAGAGAGCCTCCTCTTGTGAAAGACCACCCTCTTATAGGGCAAATCACTCCTAAAACACAGCTGCACAGTGAAGTGCCTCACGCGCGCCAACGCATTTTCACTCCGTGTGTCATCATCATCATCATCATCCTCTATCGTTATACAGCTATTTGTGGTGACGGCGCGGTAATAGTAGCAGCAGTACAGCACGGCGCGCACGACCATACTGATACACAATTAGGAGAGAGCCCTCACAGTACATGTGCATGGCTACTTCTCTAAGAGACCGCCAAATGCCTCCTCCTCTTCACACAGGTTCGCGCGGTAGACCACACAGAGGACCACCACGCGCCCGCGCTGCCGCGTTCCCGTCCACACGAGTCAGTCACTACACCTCTCCGAAGAGAGATTGGTAAAGCTCTCCTCTGTTTTGGCAGCGTGCGTGAAGAATTGCCTGCCCCTCATGCATTCTTACTACTACTACGAGAGTGTCGTCGTTCATGCTGGGTCCCTGTTCTTCTCAGTGGTGGATGTCGTCAGCTACTACTATTACTATTACTACTATCACTACTATTATTACTATTACTACTACTACTATTCCCGCTGCCCTGTTGACAGTGCAGCAGAACATGCTTGCTGCACAGTCGCCGAAACCGGATTCTACCGGCTGGCTACTACCGCTACTACTACTGCTATTGCTACCGCTGCTGCTGATTGGCCCTTCCTCTGCTATTGGTGCCGGCGGGGTGTGGCGCTGCTGCTGCCGCGCAGCAGATAGGATGATGATGCACACAGCTGTTGTAGACGTTCATTTCAGTTGGGTGCTGCTGCTGCTCTCGCCACCGCCGTCCGCTCCTTCTTCAACTGAGGCCGTCCCTCCTGGTCCCGCGTCTACTGCAGCAAAATCCGCGTGGCCTGCCGACTGACGGCGCCAAACACCACTACCACCCAACGCAACCGACCCCACCAGTGTGTGGCGGGCGGGCCACCGAACGAACAACTACTGGTCTGCTACACAACTATATTATTTATGCAGCGTACTACTACTAACTCCAGCAACCCGTCTATGTGTTTGTAAAAACAGAAGCGGCCACCAGCAACAAACAACTAAGGGAAGCGAAACGCGTGCAACTAGCTGCCCCAGGGGTAGTAGTAGAAGAGGAGGAGGAGAACTTGGTGTGGCGCACCCACGCACGCATCAAAAGAAAGAGCTACTACAACAGCGCTGTGTGTGTGAGAATGCAGTAGCGTTGTATAGAGAATAAGAATGCTGGCTGGCCCGGGCGGCACAGCGTACTGACGCGCACGCGAGTAGGAGGTAGTAAGTGGGAGGAAGCTTAGCCCAGCTGTATATACAGCAGACAGAGTGATGGAAGAGCGGCAGTCGCCGTTGTGTACTGGCGGGATTCAGCACGTATGCAATCGAACGCCCCCAGCGGTAGTAACAGAAGATTTCAGCAACAATGCGAGAGCAGAATCAACAACAGCAACGGGAGGCAGCCCATCACTGTTGTTGCACGTTAACCACCCAGTCAGTAGTCGCGGGGCCGACGGCAACATCATCAGCGCTTGTCGGGACGCGTCAGGGGAACGCTGCTGCGGAGTGCTGTTGCTGATCGGCTCTGTGCTGGTGACAACTGTCAACGTCAAAATCAGCAGGTAGTAGTTGAATATTATACTTACACTCTGCGACTTCGTAAGACAACTCTGTGGTACGAGCGATGGCCTGTGCACCTCCTTGAGATATATCCGAATGTCCATTGTGGGCATGGACAGGTTTTTGTACAGTATCATGGTAGATGCGTAGCCCTCCTACAGGCGG
>NW_021156013.1:1721-2181 GCF_002837175.3 Physeter macrocephalus | reverse complement strand
TTTTTCAGCAGAAGTGTTTGGCTAATATTGGGAAGTAACACGAGTAAGATAGGATATGATAAGATTCCTTGGACAGTCTTGTTTCTTAAAAAACAACTGCTTTCTTTCTGTGTTAGAAGTAAGTTCAGATTCAAGTGGAAAGCATGGCCTCCCGGAGCTGTTAACACCTTCACTTAGTCTTGGATGTGACCAGTAGCACAGAATTCTGGTGGAACTCAGTAAGACTCCAAATGGTACCAAATAAACATGTCATGGAAAGCACACCATAAGCAGGGTGAAAACTAGATGTGAATGGGGCAGCGGGAATGGTGGCAGACACACATATTGCACATGTCTCCTCTGCTCATGGGTATATTTTTTATTGTCCCATAATCTACTTACAAAACGTAAGTTCAAAGATAAAATCATGAAGAATTTCAAGACAGCAATAGCAGAGCATGAAACCAAGCAAGCGTGGGGC
>NW_021156013.1:0-226 GCF_002837175.3 Physeter macrocephalus | reverse complement strand
TCATCTTTGCATTTTCCATTACAGTTGTTTATATTATCTTCATGGGATTTCACTGAAGTTATCAAGGTTCTTAATAGTCAAATTAAAAAACAAAATCCCTTGAAATGCCAGTACAAGGAACAATAAACAGATAATAAGCAAAGTGAAAGGAACTTCTTCCACCAAAGTAAAGGTCAAAGTTCAAAAAGTCAAATTAATATGGGATTTGTTACTATTCTAAATAGTA
>NW_021156012.1:0-2181 GCF_002837175.3 Physeter macrocephalus | reverse complement strand
ACACACACACACACACACACACACACACACACACACACACACACAGATGCCAGGCACTGTAGGAACTCCTGACTTGCCATGTGGCCAGCCGGAAACCTTCCCTGAGCCCCAAATGGGACAGGTCACTGTTATGTGGCCCCACTGCAAACCCACTTCTCCTTGGCGGCTCCATGGCAACTGTTTAAGTCCTTTGCTATCTACTTTTACTTCTTCCCCATAGACTGTGGACTCCATAGGAGAAGCACCTTCCTGCCTTCCACCCACCGCAGCCCCAGAACCCAGCAACTCTCTGGCATTGGCAGTGAAAGCCCCAGGTCCCAGGAAACCCCTCAGTTCTGGGCCCACCAGGATGATCGGTCTCCCTCAGATGGTCAGTGAATACTCAGTGGCTGGATGAATTCCTGGTTTACGGGGCTGCAACCCTACTTCCTGATTGGCGGCAAACGTGAGCAGGAAACACCTGAGCAGGTGCACCGATGAGGGCTCAAGTCCCAGCCCACGTGACCCCCATGGGCAGAGGCTCTCCTCCCATGTGGTGGTAGGAGGGGACAGTGGGGGCGAGGGGGTAACTGTCCCAAATCTGGTTGGGGCTTTTTGGTGGGGGAGGTGGGGTGGGATGGAGCATGCAGACCAAAGCCCTGAAGTTTCAGCAAAGTCCCTGGAAATTAACACCATCCGTCCTTCATCCTCGGCAGATGCGAGGATAATTACGGAGAAAGATGACGTGGGAATGTATACAGTCTGAGTTTTCTGAAAGTCAGAGTCTCTCGTGCAGGGTTGATTACCAGACCAAGCCCAACACGCAGAAGTATCGCTAATTCAGTTTCAGTAAGTTGATTTGCCCGTGTGAGAAGCCCTCCACGTTTTCAGGAGGCTGACAAATGCAATTTCCATGAAAAGGCAGGCAAATGAGCATCTGCAGACACAACTGCGGGCACTTGTGGGCATTTGTGGCTGTGGGCACTCAGTACACTGGACATGGCAGAGGCTGAGGACAGGCAGGGCTCCTCGGGGATCCTAAGGAAATCTGGGCCTCCGCTTCAGACCTCAGCCATCTTTGATAACACACAGAAGAGATGGCTTTCTCAAATGTGCCAGGAGCAAATGCGGACCCAGAGACAGTGGGATGAGCACAGCACCCAGCCCCGCGCTCAGTGGGCTGCTGTCCCACAGGAAGGGCCTTCCGGATGGTGTGCGTTTGTGTCGGGCTTAAAGAAAGGAAATGCACAGTGAAAGAGAGTCAGTTTCTGCTGACCCAGAAGCCCAGAGAAGGAGATCCAGAGGTAGGTTAAGGCAGTGGAGGGAACAAAAGACAGAATGGAAGGTGGGCAGGGGGCTCCGGTCCCTTCTGGGCCCATGGCCACCACCACACCTCCAGGCTCAGGCTTGAACCCCACAGTGTGGTCCAGGCCAGGTCACCAGGGCCTCCCCGCCTCCAGCAGCAGGACCTCCTTTGGGGGACCGGTAAGGAACCCTGCTCAGAATCGATGGAGAAACCTCTCGCAGGGGTGAGAGGGATGGGACGGAGCAGGTCCAGCTGACCAGGAGTGAAGCTCAGACACGGGCCTGTGTGCGGGCCTGCTAATTACCACCCCTTCCCCCAGAATGCACCCCCACAGAGCGGCCGGGCCCGCAGCAGCAGGGCCTGCCCCGCACATTCTCTGCATCACAGAGCGGCAGATGGGCCTTCCAAAGGACAGGGGCCTGGGCCTTGGCCTCTCACCTCCCCGGGTCGCAAGGAGTAGCCAGGAGTGTGGGGGAAGGGCAGCCTCCACCTGCATCTCCCACCTGAGCCACCCATGGATTGGGGGACGGGGGACACTAGGGTCATGGTAACCAGTTAACCAGTCACCACGAGCTGAGGGGCTCAGGACAACAGAAATTCCTTCTCCCACGGCTCAAGGGACAGAAGGCTAAGATCAAGGTGCCAGCAGGGTCAGCGCCTTCTGGAGACTCTGAGGCCCCTCGCCCTGGCTTCAGGGGGTTTGCTGGCTTCCCTGGCTTCGAGAGGCATCACCCCTACCTCCGTCTCAGGGTCACATGGCCTCTTCTCTGGGTCCCTCCTATTTTATCAGAACATCAGTCATTGAATTTAGGACCCACCTAAATCCAGTATGATTTCATCTTGAGATCCTTAACTAATGATATCCTTAAAGATCCTATTTACTATAAGGTCAGATT
>NW_021156011.1:0-2181 GCF_002837175.3 Physeter macrocephalus | reverse complement strand
ATGGGGAAAGCAGTAGAAACCTCCCCAAAGTAAAAGCCCACGTCACAAAGGGGAAGAGGAACCCAGAATTAACCACCCAACACGTCAGCCTCCAAATTCCAAAGGGGATGAGGAACCCAGCAGAAAGTACCTCTCATGAAAGCCCATTATCGCAAAGGGGATGGGGAACCCAGCATGAGCCCTTTCACACTAAACACCCACACCAGAAAGGGTATGGAGAGCTCAGCAGTCACCACCTCACACCAAATGTACCACATCACAAAGGGGATGAGAAACCCAACAGCAACAACGTCACAGCCAAAGCCCACATCACAAAAGGGAAGATGAATCTAGCAGGAACGACCTAACACCAAAAGGCCCACATCCCAGCCAAGATGAGGAACCAAGTAGAAACTACCTCACACCAAAGGATCCATATCAGAAAGTTGATGAAGAACCCATCAGGAGCCACTTCACACCAAAGACCCCACATCACGAAGGGGTGAGGAACCCATCAGGAATCGCCTCATACCAGAGGCAAATATCACAAAGCAGATTAGGAATCCACCAGTAACCAACTCACACCAAAGGGCCCATATTCCAACGGGCATGAGGAACCCAGAAGGAACCACGTCACACCAAAAGCCCACATCACAAGGGAAGAGGAACCAAGCAGGAACCACTTCACAACGAAGAGCCCACGTCACAAAGGGGATGAGTAATCCAGCAAGAACCACTTCACACCAAAAGCCCACATCAAAACGGATGAGGAACCAAGCAGGCAGCACTTCACACCAAAGGTCCCACGTCACAGTGAGGAGGAGGAACGCAGCAGAAACCACATCAAACGTCATTGTCCACATGACAAAGAGGATGAGGATTGCAGTAGGAATCTCCGCAAAGTAAAAGCCCACGTCACAAAGGGGATGAAGAACTCAAAATTAACCAGTGCACACGTCAGCCTCCACATGCCAAAGGGGATGAGGAACCCAGCAGAAAGTACCTATCATGAAAGCCAATATCACAAAGGGGATGGGGAACCCAGAATTAAGCACCCAACACGTCAGCCTCCACATTCCAAAGGGGATGAGGAACACAGCACAAAGTACCTCACAGGAAAGCCCATATCACAAAGGGGATGGGGAACCCAGAATTAAGCACCCAACACGTCAGCCTCCACATTCCAAAGGGGATGAGGAACACAGCACAAAGTACCTCACAGGAAAGCCCATATCACAAAGGGGATGGGGAACCCAGAATTAAGCACCCAACACGTCAGCCTCCACATTCCAAAGGGGATGAGGAACAGGGACCCAGAAGGAACCAAGTCACACGAATAGCCCACATTCCAAGGGAAGAGGAACCAAGCCGGAACCACTTCACACCAAAGGGCCCACATCACAAAGGGTATGAGGAACCCAGAAGGAACCAAGTCACACGAAAAGCCCACATTCCAAGGGAAGAGGAACCAAGAAGGAACCACTTCACACCAAAGGGCCTATATCACAAAGGGGATGGGGAACCAAGCAGGAACAACCTCACACCAAAGGGACCACATCACAAAGGGTATGAGGAATCCAGCTGTAACAGCTTCACACCAGAGGGCCCACATAATATATGGGATGAGGAAACCAGTAGGAACCACCTCACACATCATTATCCACATGACAAAGGGGATGAGGAATGCAGCAGAGACCACCTCATAGCAAAAGCTCACGTCAAAATGGGCACTATGAACCCAGAGGTAACCACATCACACGTCAGCGTCCAGATCACAAAGGCGATGAGGAACCCGGCAGGAAGTACCTCACATGAAACCCACATCACAAAGGGGATGGGGAACCCAACATGAACTCTCTGACACCAAAGGTCCCACGTCACAAAGGGGATGTGGAAGCAGCAGAAACCACCTCACACTTCATCGTCTTCATCATAAAAGGTATGAGATACCCAGCAGGAACCACGTCACGTTAAAGGGCCCACTTCACAGAGGGGATGAGGGACACAGCAGGAACCACATCACACCAAATGCCCACATCACCACGGATCCGGAACCCAGCAGGAACCACCTCACAACAAAAGGGTCCACGTCACAGAGGGGATGAGGAACACAGCAGAAACAACCTCAAACGTCATTGTCCACATCCTAAAGGGCATGAGGAACGCAGTAGAAACCTCCCCAAAGTAAAAGCCCACGTCACA
>NW_021156010.1:1882-2181 GCF_002837175.3 Physeter macrocephalus | reverse complement strand
GTACATGGGTAGTCTTGTCAGAGGAGGAGGGCTGTGAAACCGATCGGCGTAAAAACGGTGTGTTGACGTCAAGAAGCGTAGTTGACCTCAACGTCTTGGCGAGGTGCTTTTCATATACTTACGTAAACATAAATGTGTACGTCTTCACCAACCTCCGGTTGTACATCAACGTACGTCTTCGTGATCGAGCGAGCGTTGCCTCGTTTCACAGGCGTTCAAGGACTGATTCCTCGCAGCTGCAGCCTCGTGTATTTCTATAATGATGCCTCTTGTCGTCAGCGAGTAGCAGCCTGCAGCTA
>NW_021156010.1:0-658 GCF_002837175.3 Physeter macrocephalus | reverse complement strand
CTGTCGCGCTTGTGCCCGTGAGAAATGGAGTAAAGACCTCGCGTCTAATAAATCCGCTTATTAACGGGTCGGCAGTGTTGCTGCTGATGCATTATATCACGCGTGCTGATAAAGCGCAAGCGCAACGAGCGTTTTGGAGAAAAACAGACCCTTTTACCCGTCATGCGGCATTTGGCAGGGTGCAAGAAGCAGACGGAAGGGATTCAGAAAGGCAAAAAGGAAATCGCCAATGCATCTATGCTTGATTGCCTTGCAGTAATGATTTACGAAAAGAAGGAAGCAGGAGCTACTGGCGTAGGCGATTTTGGCAAGCTGTAGAGGGCTCTCCGCCCCTCTTCGCTGAAAGGGGGTCGCAACGGCAGCTGCAGCATCACCAGTAGCTGAGCAAGTACATCAGAGGCGGCCACGGTACACCTACCGGAGCCGCAGCACCAGCGCCTGAGAAGCATTCAGAAGAACGTAAACTTGTTCAAATCTTTCGGGAATTCGTTTCGTACAAACAACAGCAAGATTCTGCGTCCACGGAGATGCTGTACAGATCCACAGACGTGGCACTACTGAGCAAACACAAATGCAGATCAATCCACGTGTGTAGACACGACGACAGTAGAAAGTAGCATGGCTAGTGCTGCAGGGTTCAAAACATCTCAAAGAAGAC
>NW_021156009.1:893-2181 GCF_002837175.3 Physeter macrocephalus | reverse complement strand
TGTGGATGCAGGATGCAAGCGAGAAGCAAAGGTTAGTCTTCGATAACGCCACAACAGTGGGCTTCCGTGGCCAATGCAGTGTCTGATTCTCGCGTGCCTCTGTGTTCCACAGGATGAATCCTCATGTCATTTGCCTAAGGCGGAGGAAGCGCTCTTCGGTGTAGTCGATCAAGAGTGACTCGACAAGGAGACAGGTTCTCCGCTGAGGAACCATGTTTTTTGCCGCCGTCCCGTTGACCCTCTGAACGCAAACTACTTCCGGATTACGATGGTCGTTCTCCTGAGTTATATGTGCGCTTGTGCTTCCCCGTCAAACTTGGTGGGTAGTGCAGTTGTACTCTCCAGTGAATGCTGTCGGCGCGGCAAACTCCACATTCTTCCCTGTGAGCATGTCTTGTGACGTCACTGGCACGGACTGACCAGTATATATATGTCACCCACATGTATATTGCTTATGCGGCAGCATATACGCGTATAAGCGCTAAGTGTGTAAGTGTGAAAGTCAACACTTGCGTGCGGCTGTGTAGACACATATGGTTGATTCTCGGACAAATGAATATGCATTCCGCGTGTGTACGTCGGCGGCTGTAGAGGACTTGCTTACATCAACTTCATAGATACCGTAGGTGAAATTCTTTGCCAATGACTGAAGCTAAATCTCCCGCAGTTCCTGCCGTCCTTCCGAGTAGCCGGTTCTTCAGTCCTCTGCTGCAAATGCGGGAGAAATTGATTTTTCAAGTAGAACATGGACAGGGTTTTTTCAGGCAGAGTTGAGGGTCTGCACCTCTCCCACGGACTCGGTTGATCACGTGTGAAGATCACCGAGTAGTCGGACATGCCTGTCTATAGCCGTCTAATTTTCAGCAGGTTTTCGTGTATGAAAACCAGCAAACAGCTTAGGACAGAGATATGCACCTCATAAATTGGCCAGAAAATTCGTTCAAGCGCGGTCCCCCGCTTAGCTGGGCATGGACACACGTAGAAGCAGAGGCACGCGTATTGTCGCTGCCTACCTATTATCTCAGTAACTGCAGTGTCTCCACGTTTGAAAGCCGTCGTTCCTGTTGTAACAACTCTTTCGTCACCTGATCATTGTGTATAACGTCCACTCCCAGCGGGACTGTGCGGGAGGCAAAGTGCGCGCTATGAATGTCTTCAGAAGTATAGTCGTTAGCCCTTGCCGAGCAGCTGCCATAGACCTGTTACGGCAACCCCAGAAAAACCAGGTACCTCTAGGGTTATACGCACAGAAAGTTCCCGTCCTTTGTTGTAAAGTTATTCCTCCACC
>NW_021156009.1:0-246 GCF_002837175.3 Physeter macrocephalus | reverse complement strand
ATGTGAAAGGCAGCTGCAGAATTGTAATGTGCTAAGCAACTGTCCTGAAGACCTGCAATTGGAAAGCAGCTTGTTGTGTGCATGCTCACAACATTTTTTAGCAGTAGGGGTATTCTTAAACACTTCACTCGTGCAGCACACGCACAAGTACCGTCCACATGTATCAAGTAGAGTTTAGCTGTGCTCCAACGAAGCGGTTGATCACGACGCGTTCCACGAGCCAGTCGTAACTGAGAACCTTCGACA
>NW_021156008.1:0-2181 GCF_002837175.3 Physeter macrocephalus | reverse complement strand
CCCCCGTATCTTCGCCGGCATTTGCAACTTTCGAGCTTTTCTCTCCACTGCTGCTGTCCTCGATGCTCTCGCGCTTGCTGGATTCTTCTGTCTTCCCTTCATAAACGCTCTTCTTGGGGCTCGCAGGGCTGCTGCTAGAGCTGGAAAAGGAGGGAACTCCCCCGAGAGTGCTGGTGGAACTCTTTACGAGAGAGGGAACATCGCTGCTGCATACCTCTTGGTACGCGTAGCCACTCCCGCGGCGAACGCACGTTGATGTGCCACAGGGATGCTCAGAGAGATGCTCGGCCTTCTGTGTTGCGGGATTCTGCTCCTTTAGTCTTAAAGGAACATATGATGTTGTTGATTCAGGTGCAGTGGTGTGCTCTTCGGCAGAGACATCTTCCTTTATTGCTGCTCCCTGTTGGGTGCCTTTGCTGCGTAGACGCTGCTGGTCGACCGCACTCTGCCTCGGCAGCTCAGACTGCAACTCGCCGTCTAGTTTCTGCGTGTGCGTATCTTCCTGCTTCCCTTGTTTTTCGGTCTCGTGCTGCTGATGCTGCTGCCGTATCGAGTGAAGGGCGTCGTGCCAGGGAAAACGAAGGTGATGATGCTGGTGTTGCCCGGAATGCTCCCCTTTATTTTGAGGGGGCTTCTGACTGTCTTCCCCTTTCGAGTCCTTGGTGTGCAACTCACCGGTCACATCTGCCTCTGGAGCAGTTGCGCTACTAGCACCACCGCTGAATTTGCTCTCTAAGAAGGTGAAGTCGTCTGCTCCAGTGTTGCCAACATCCTCCTTACGTGATGCTCCGCGGTGCCACAGGCGGTTGCCAGAAGCCAGGAAATGCCCGAAATGTACTTTAGGATGAGAAACACGGGCATCATTCGACAATCGGGTGTGTAACGTCATTCTGTGGGCTACTGTGGCGTCTCGCCCGCCGATGTCGGACTCCTCAGTTGTTGCTGCTGCTCCTCCGGCCTCCGTTCCTGCTGTTCTTGACATGGCGAGACGTCGTCCTTCTATTCGCGCGTGCTGTCTTCGCTACATTTTCTGCTTCTGGTGTTTGTGTCGGCCTGACGGGATCTGGCGAAAGCGAGCAGCAAGACGCCATGCAGCGGAGATGAAGGAGGCGACGGCCAAAAACCGCGAAGCGAAGTACGTGGTACACCTATGCTGGTGTAACTCTTCTTTAGGCGGCACCAGCAGACTTGGATGCTGCATGTTGGCACTGTTGCTTTTCGCAGGACCTCGTGAAGCTCTGGGTTGTGGCATCCAGGCAAATGAAGACGCGTCCACTACTCCCTGCTGCTTCTCCCCTACCCACTCCTCCTCACACTATACGTGGCGCTATCACGAGATGAGATGGTAGCACTTTCTCGGGGAGTATCACCTTCAGCGGAAGAATGAACGGAGGGGGGCCTGACAGGGTCGGTGTTGCTGCTGTGTTGGTGTGGATCCGTATAAATGATTGTAGCAGGCCACCATCCTGCGGCATGTGCGGATTCGTTGTAAAAGAGTGATCCACCCACTCTTGGAAGTTTCGAAGATGAGAAAAAGATCGAGTTTTCTGAAGATTTCTGCACCACACTGCGGCCTGCCGCCTAGCTAGCCGGTGCGGTACAGCAGCATCAGAAATAGTATAATCCAGCACGGCGCCCAGGTACCGGACCAAGGGGTCACGCAAACCAACCGCGGTGCTGCGCCACATTTGACATTTATCTGGGACACAAAAGATGTTTGTACACTTTGGATGTTAATTTAAACATTCCCTTCGGAGTGCCGCGGCTACTGTGGAGAAAATAACGAAAGCCACCACGAGTCTGAGAAGGGGTATCGCTGTTGTGCTGCCGCACTGCTCCCCCCCGACCCTACGAACTGCCGCCAAGTACCGGCCTGCCACAGTTATGTTGTACTGTGCACGACACTGCTGTCAGCTCTCCTCCTTACTCAAGAGATGTGTAGTTCTTCCGCGTCAAACAAACAAAACCATCGACGAAATCCTGACGCGGGAGCTGCTATTTACCGTTGTCACCCGGGACTGTGGAGGGCGCGGGGCAATCGAGGTGGGGGAGGGACGCTACAAAGCTGAAGCAGATCCCAGGCCGGCGCGTAATGGGACAGCTGCATGGAAAAATCCGTGTACAGCCGTGCGTCGAATGCCTCACACATCCTAGCAACTAAGACACGATGGAATCCAGTTC
>NW_021156007.1:2004-2181 GCF_002837175.3 Physeter macrocephalus | reverse complement strand
TTAACCATTTTCATTGCTGCATAGTATTCAGATAGGTAAACACTATACTCATGATTGTCATCATTCAGATATTTTTAGTTAATGAAATTTACTTTTCTCTCTTTCTTTTTCTTTTTTCTTTTGTCCTCCCCGGTTGCGTGGAGGTTTTCTTGCCCTTTCTGAAGCCTGAGGTCTTCT
>NW_021156007.1:0-480 GCF_002837175.3 Physeter macrocephalus | reverse complement strand
GTGTTCAGACAACCTGCAAGAAGCAGAACAACAGCTGAGGGAGGGAAGGGGGGATGGTTGAGAGGGGAAGGATCACCTTTTCAAGGCTGGAATGTCACCAACACAGTGGGAGGGAACCGTAATCCCTTTGCTACAGCTGTCCCTACGAAGAGCAGCTCAGCAGAGCAGCTCAGCGAGAGGCAGGTAAAGGGAGAGGAAGGTGGGGTAGGTTATAAATTAATCTGGTAAGTCCCAGGAGTAAATAGCCAGTTTCAAGGAGGTGAGGTAACTTCACACTGTCCCCACTCTTTTCTGAATAATTTTACAGCCCTGCAAGATTGGGAGCCGCTGTCACCGCAAACCAGGGCAGCTGTGGGAAGGCTGTGTGCAGCCAGCTTCCTGGCGGCTCCTCGCCAAGGCCAGTGTCCCGAGGCCTTCCCCCACTGGCGGGAGACCCAGGTAAGATTCTGGATGACAGCTGCTTCTCATCCCAGACAGTCC
>NW_021156005.1:734-2181 GCF_002837175.3 Physeter macrocephalus | reverse complement strand
GATGCCAGTCAGTCTCACGCCTACAGATACGTCTGCGCTGTCTGAACAATCTCTTTGGACAAAAGATATGAAACAGTTTAACCAGACGCCCACAACAGCATGTCAATTCTGCTTACCAGAATAGGCGTTGCCTTCCAGTCCCCGCCGTTACAACTGACTCCGCCGAAACGTCTACACTATCGCGGGACGTTACCTCAGTCTCTTCCTTTTATACAGCCGGTTCGAAAATTGCTATTTTCTGCCGTCTCCTTGCATCTTCTCAACATTCTCGACAAGAATGTGGTCTCCCTGCTCGTAAGTAATTGCAAGCTAGAAATCTGCGTACTGTTCAATGTGACGGCATTTCCCAACATAGGTTCAGTCCTATAAGTGAACGAAAGCTGCTACATTTTACATCCAACTACGTAAAAGACATCATAAATTGGTATCTTGACGGAAGTCACCACCGTCTCAACGTATCTCAAAAGAGGCAGCGGCATCACATTAACCAACCATGCCTGCTGCATTCCCACAGTTATTAATATGGGGCCCCTTTTTTCTGATGACTCCCTGCCTCTACTTCCCACGTCACCACAGCGAAAGGCTTGTCTACCAGACACAGCCTCGGCTAACGCATTACAGTGTATGTCCAGCTTTGGTACCACACGTGTCCCTTAGGTAAGTTCGAGAGCGACTATAGCTGTATAACGAAAGCTGCTTAACTGCTTGAACGTCAGGGTATTGTACTCGCTGAACAGGTAGACCCCTCACTGCTGAAAGCGTCTGACCGTCGCTCAAGAAGTACCGGCAACAGACAAAATCTTTAACTTGTGCGGTTTTGAATGTCTCGCGATCACACGTAAAACCTCAAAAGCCGAGGCTGCAACGCACAAAGTCGCCGCCACTGTTCGTACTGAGTTGTGCGTCTGTTTGGAACTCTCTTCTTCATCTATCTCTATACATGTGTGTTCGTGGATGCCAGTACCCGAATTCTGACCGATTTTTTCAACCATGTGCTAGTCGTGAACGAAAAGGCGCTAGTATAGCTGTTGCACTTCAAGTCTAATGACGGCGGTCGGACTTCACCGGTAGTATGTTTTGCCATCCTGCCATCCTCCAACAGCTCAGACACAGCGTCTGGGTCGTAGAAAAGCCAGGGGCTGCGGGGAGCGGCAACGTTCATCTGACCTCGTGTTCTCAAATGACCGAAGAAAAGCCGATGTCCAGCTGCGCAGCATAGAAACAGACTTTCTCCCGTGGTACAGGCAGTACATTTACTCGTCAGACGCATGTCCATGCCATGTACGGGGACGGCGTCCCCTGTATCGTCGAATGCTTGACTACATTCCTACACCATTTCTGCTGCGATGCAGGTTAGGTGTTAGTCCACATATTCGGAGGTTTCCATACACTGTGATACTGAAGATGTACCAAAATATAGTCTTTTAGAGCTGTCTACGTGAGAAAA
>NW_021156005.1:0-426 GCF_002837175.3 Physeter macrocephalus | reverse complement strand
CGGTCTTGTTCCTGCCTTCCCCAGAGCCTTCCGGTGCGACCTGGCAGACGACATCTCTGTTACATATGGTTTACACGTCCCGCAAGTTTCAGAGGCTACTACTGTCATTGAGTAGGCGCCATGAAAACCCCCAAATGCATGTCAGCTGGCGTCACTGGATGTTTGGTATTTAACGTAGTGGTGAAAGCCAGGGAGCATTCCGCCATATACAGTTGGAAGTGCATCCACACCACAGCATAAAATCACGTGTAAGAGTGATCATTAGAAGCGCTGCACGTGTGTAACATCCGTTTGCTACGCATGATACGCGCATCATTCTCCCTCGAGTATAGATTAACATTCGCGTAGGGCAGAGTGCTGAGACGCCAGCGTGCACGATGGTTGAAGCAAGCAGACACGACCGCTCTACGGCTTCAGCTCTGTATT
>NW_021156003.1:1019-2182 GCF_002837175.3 Physeter macrocephalus | reverse complement strand
AGCGTGTACGCCTCTAGGTAAAAAGCAGATTTTCCCAGCACTCACACCACAGTCTACACAAATAGAAATATGCACCTGCTCCGTAGATACCCCAAAGCGAGTTCCATTGTTTGTGACGTTGTGACACGCCACACCGCAGTCAGTGGGACCCCGGCGGTCACTACTGCGAATCTCTCTCTCCATGAACGCGTCTAAATACGTGAGAGGTGCTACAGATTTAGCAAACCACAGCCCCGCAAAACATGAATATGGTAACCTTGTTCTACTGCAGGAGCATGTGTAATAACCCAGTGCAGGTGCGGTAGCGTGAGGCCGAAACTCGAATCAGCTTCTGAAGTTCTGCAGGGAACGTTGATGAAGGGGTTTGTCTATATATGATATACAGAGGGTCTTCAGCTTTGTAGAGCTCTGTTCTTTTCCACACTAACGTGCATGCCGGAACTGACCTGTTGATGTCATGATAGTTTTGCCAATTTTTCCCCAAGCGTACGCTTCTCCCGAGCTCGAAAGCGCCACAAACGAATTCGAAAGCGGAATGACCTCGGACACGCGACCTAAGCACAGTGGCAGTGACGTAATCGTACGGTTTTGAGCGAAGGAAGGTAAAATGGATGATCGCAAGAGAGCCAAGCCACATGCCTTAAGCACATGTACGCCAGCCTACACCTAAAAGACTTGCTGTAACACGCAGCATAAACGCTTGTTTTAAAGCCGTCTTGCCACCAACAATGATGTCACCCCACTTCACATTCCCGAGGGAGGAAAAGGGCTGGAGAAGCTGAATGATTTCTTCCACATCACACACGAGGAAGCCCCCAGTGGAACGACAGAGGTGGTACATCCGATCCACTATGAAACGGGCTTGACAAGCTGGTTCACGATACATGCTGCGGAGCTGTACAACTGAGACGCAGAAAGACAATATGAAAACAGACGCTACATGCGTACATAGACAAAAGGGCTAAGGTAAGGTATAGGCGTACTAGCAGAGATATGCTTTGCTCAGTGTTGAATATTTACCGCGAAACAGACGAATGTGGAGCAGACACAATTAGACTGGAGACTTGAATTACTGCGAGTTAAGGCAAGCATGCGCATATATAACCAGAATACATCTTGCAGCCGGAGAGATGGAACGACGAAAAAGAAGTGCACGCCTTTAA
>NW_021156003.1:0-215 GCF_002837175.3 Physeter macrocephalus | reverse complement strand
GCTCCCTATATCTTATTTTACTACAATTCCTGTATGTGACTCATCATAACGGATAATGCCCACTCTCGAAATGATATATGACCGTGTGCGATGGCTTTTCGCGTGGACAGCAGCCAGCTTATACACCGGTAGAACCATAGAGGAAACAGAGCGGGAGGACACATGTAGGAGGGAGGGAGTGGAAACAGTAGAAGTAGAGGATATAGCAAGAAAAC
>NW_021156002.1:904-2182 GCF_002837175.3 Physeter macrocephalus | reverse complement strand
AAGGAATCTCATCCCTGTGTGCCCATTCGTTAGATCTCACCGCCTTTAAAAGACACCAGAGCTGTGGTTGCATGGTAGGAAACAGTGGCCGCGGAGCCCTTTCGAGCAACATATCCCGTTCCAAAGGGTCCGTGAACATCTCAGGCTTTCAAGAGCCTAGGGCATACCGAGGGCTGCCAAACACAGCTAAAAGGTAGAAATAAGAGAGACAGACAGAACTAGCCCCCGAGAAACCCGTACATACACGAAACGGAAAGCACGTCTCACTCGTGGAGAGAGAAGGCCTGCCCGGCTCACAATTTCTGCCCAGGAACACAGTGCAAACCGCTGCCGGCGAGTAGAGGTAGGGACGGAATGCTTGCCAGTCTCGCCTACCTTGCGGCGCCTCTTCTACTTGAGTGGACAATATCCACATCCTGGCCCCACGTCCTCCAGAACACCGAGTTTTACTGGAGTGTAGCAAAAGCTTCCAAGTTCTCTGAGGGCAAAGAGGCCATTGCTGTGGTATAAAAGGCAGTTGCTGCCCCTCCTTTGAAGGACAGTGCTTTCTGGGCCGCCAGCTGGGATCCTAGAGGAGAAGCAAGTGAACAGACGCCTGCCCTGGTATACTTGCTGCACCCACCCTTCCAGGGTCTCTTGCCCCCCAGGCACCAACACGATGCCCAGAGCTCCTTTGGCTGCTACGAAGCAAGACGCAACATTGTTTTCTAGGAGACTCGTGCGGGATGAAGGCGCTTGAGCATTGGCAACTCCGAAAGCCGTTGGAAGCAGTGAGGGTGATTGCCACGTTATGTTAGCGACACAGGGAGAGCATGGCAAGTTCTCGGAACCCCGTCCCGCGTGACGTGAGAGAAGAAACACAGACGCTGCACTGACAGGGTCAGATGGAATTGCCTCATTCTCCCCTCCGAAAAATAACGTTCCCAGAGCCAGAAAACTTCACGTCCCAAGGAACACCTCTGTTGTGTGCGAGGATAAATTTAAGAGCATCGGTGGAGTCTGGGAGACTAGGCGAGGGACGCGGCCAGAAAAAGCGTCTAGATCTTAAGGGGTCAGTGTGGCACTACTGGAGAGTGAGACAGCGTGTTTCTTGACGGAAGCCACTTGTTATGTGGTGGGGAGATGATGCAAAAGCTTCCTCCGCCGCTTCGTTTAATATACTTGTCCAGAAGCAACAGTTGCAAAAGATTCCTGTTTTCAAACCCGTGAGACAGACAGCATATCATGTAGGACACCAGAAGGAGACGTGCCTCACTCCGGGATTGAAAAGCTTAGCTT
>NW_021156002.1:0-807 GCF_002837175.3 Physeter macrocephalus | reverse complement strand
CCTTAAGTGGTCAGTGTGGGACTACTGGAGAGTGAGACAGCATGTTTCTTGACAGAAGCCTCTTGTTACGTGGTGGGGAGATGATGTAAAAGCTTCCTCCGCCGTTTCGTTTAATATACTTGTCCAGAAGCAACAGTTGCAAAAGATTCCTGTTTTCAAAGCCGTGAGTCAGACAGCATATCATGTAGGACACAAGTAGGAGACGTGCCTCTCTCCGGGATTGAAAAGCTTAGCTTCTCTAGGAATCCTCTGAGCACAAAGATCCAGTCAGTTCCCCATGACAGATTCGAAGGTTCTTGTTGCAGTTCTCTCTGCCCATAGGCTTCTGGTCAGCTTCAGTCCGTAAAGGGCGTTCAGGGAAGAAGCCGAAACTCTAAAACGCCCCGCATCTTGCTCTGTAGGAACAGCACATTCTCTCCTCGGGGAAGACGCCTTTCCGTGCAGACTGCCAGGCTCGGACTGCTGTCCCTCTTCAGAACCCCGACGTTGTCATAGCATTCAAAGGAACCTTTCCCTCCATGCCCTACACGTCTCTTAAGGAATCTCATCCCTGCGTGCTCATTCGTTAGATCTCACCGCCTATAAAACACACCAGGGCTGTGGCTGGATGGTAGGAAACAGTGGCCGCGGTGCCCTTTCAAGCAACATATCCCCTTCCACAGGGTCCGTGAAAACCTCAGGCTTTCAAGGGCCTAGGGCATACCGAGGGATGCCAAACACAGCTAAAAGGTAGAAATAAGAGAGACAGACAGAACTAACCCCCGAGAAACCCGTACATATACGAAGCGGAAAGCACGCCTCCTCGTG
>NW_021156001.1:2013-2182 GCF_002837175.3 Physeter macrocephalus | reverse complement strand
CGTACATAGAGAGCTCCCGCACGCGGAGGGACCGTCCTCTGTTTTCCTTGTTTATCCGCGGATGTAGGATATACAATGAAAACAGAAGTCTGCGAAAAAAGGAAGAGCGCAACCAGACTCCTTCGTGTTCGTCTTGCCGATAAAACACAAAGGGTCCGCCGGCTCCTGT
>NW_021156001.1:0-603 GCF_002837175.3 Physeter macrocephalus | reverse complement strand
TATGCCGCTGCATGTAGTCGAGCCCTGCACACTAGACACATCCTCATCGGTGCATACTTAGGTACGACGAAGAAATTTCTTCAAAAATACTCATCCACGTAGACGTGAAAGGGACTGTGCACAAGGGATAGATATGAAGAGGATCGTAGTCTTTAGCCTTTTTGTCGATTTGCACATGTCTATGCATATGTGTATACGTAAATATTTCGGGCTGATACTTACACATCTCGAGGACTGATATGCGGCATGGTAGCCACATGTCAAATGCGGTTGAAAATTTGTAGATCTTCACTCAGGATTGATATTGATATATAGATATATGATTATTATGCAGAATTGTTTTACGATTGCTTCTTTTTTTCAGGGAACTGAGATGTAGTGCGGGTAGATGCTGATCGACCTTAGAAATGCGCAGATATCCAGCGATCATGTAGATTTGGTACTTGAACAAGCATACTTGTTGGTTTCTGTGGAAATACACATATAATTTTTCCCCTATATAGTTCCCCCGGATTGACGCGTGTGTACTGTCGCTATACAGGGGAACTTTGTAAACAGTATCTACGTGTGTGTGAGAGTGAACGCCGGTGAGAGGGACACACA
>NW_021156000.1:2064-2182 GCF_002837175.3 Physeter macrocephalus | reverse complement strand
GCCGAAGAGGCAAGAGACCATTGTTTCCGGGTGCGGGAGGAGAGGGGATTCACAGCGCCACCTAAACGAGCTCCAGAGACGGGCGCAAGCTGCGGCTATCAGCGCGGACCCCAGAGAC
>NW_021156000.1:1116-1980 GCF_002837175.3 Physeter macrocephalus | reverse complement strand
ACGGGCAAGAGACGCTAAGACTGCTGCTGCCGCCACCAAGAAGCCTGTGTGCGAGCACAGGTCACTCTCCACACCTCCCCTCCCGGGAACCTGTGCAGCCCACCACTGCCAGCCCCTCCCGGGAGCGTGTGCAGCCCACCACTGCCAGGGTCCCGGGATCCAGGGAGAACTTCCCCGGGAGAACGCACAGCGTGCCTCAGGCTGCTGCAATGTCACGCTGGCTTTTGCCGCCGTAGGCTCACCCCACATCCACACCCCTCCCGCCCCCCGGCCGGAGTGAGCCAGAGCCCCCTAATCAGCTGCTCCTTTAACCCCCTCCTGTCTGAGCAAAGAAAAGATGCCCTCAGGTGACCTACACACAGAGGCGCGGTCAAATCCAAAGCTGTACCCCGGGAGCTGTGCGAACAAAGAGAAAGGGAAATCTCTCCCAGCAGCCTCAGAAGCGGCGGATTAAAGCTCCACAATCAACTTGATGTACCCTGCATCTGTGGAATACCTGAATAGACAACGAATCACCCAAATTGAGGAGGTGGACCTTTGGGAGCAAGATATATTATTTTTTCCCCCTTTTTCTCTTTTTCTGAGTGTGTATGTGTATGCTTCTGTGTGAGATTTTGTCTGTATATCTTCGCTTTCATCATTTGTCCTAGGGTTCTGACCATCCCATTTTTTGTCTTTTTTTTTTTTTTTACTTTAAAAAATTTTTCTTCTTCTTTTTTTTTTTTTTTTTGTGGTATGCGGGCCTCCCTTTGTTGTGGCCTCTTCCGTTGCGGTGCACAGGCTCCAGGCGCGCAGGCTCAGCGGCCATGGCTCACGGGCCCAGCCGCTCCGCGGCATGTGGGATCCTCCCGGACCGGGGCGCGA
>NW_021156000.1:0-100 GCF_002837175.3 Physeter macrocephalus | reverse complement strand
AAAAACAACAAATAACACACAAGGGAATCCCCATAAGGTTAACAGCTGACTTTTCAGCAGAAACTCTGCAAGCCAGAAGGGACTGGCAGGACATATTTAA
>NW_021155998.1:0-2182 GCF_002837175.3 Physeter macrocephalus | reverse complement strand
TGCAGCAGCTCCGTGAGCCCTTAATCCCGATTCTGCTTTAGTTTACCGGCCGGAGGCTTCCCCGGTTATCCTTGGCAACTCTCGTCGGCCACCGTTTCAGTTTCAGAACACTCCGTACCTCCACGATGCTCACCAGAGCTCCGTGAGCCCTTTGTCGCGGTCCTGCTCTAGTAGACCCGCAGGAGGCTTTTCCGGTCTCCTTGGCACCTCGCTTCAGCCACCGTTTCGGTTGCAGGACACTCCGTCCCTGCACGATGTGCGGTGCCTCTAAAGAAAAATCCAGCTTCCTAGGCTCTTCAGAAAAGACCTATGTTTGCCGAGTGAGGGACAACACAATGGACTTTTCCTTGGGAATGCTAGATTTTCTGAGCTCTAAAACAGCTTCGGGATCACAGCTCTATAATCCCTACCTGGCGAAGGACGGAGGCCCACTTGCCCTAGGTGAACTCAACTGAGGAAAACACTCGGCTTATATTTCCTTCAAACACCTCTTATGCGAAGTCACGAATTCCTCAAGGAGAGTGGCAGCGTGCGTTCCAACTTCAACATAAGCACAGTTCGTTGTATAGCACTGCCGGCTAATGGAAGATGCACAGGTCTCTTGACCGAATCTCAAGCATTCTTCGTTTAGGCAGTTCGCTACACACAGAAGAGTGGGTATAGAAAAACGTGTATCAGCGAAAAGCACTGTGGGTAACTTGTCTCTCTTTTGACTTGCCAGACTCAAATTTACTTAGGCTGGGAGTCAACCTGGAAATGGCAGAGTAATCGCACATGGTGTTTTTTTTCCCATTTGGAGGGCTCCATTCAGGCCTCGTGGGAGCAACCTGAAAGGCATTGTGGTTGCTGGGCTTTCAGTGTCTGCCGGCATGGCTCAGAGAACAAAATGAGTTTTCTCGAAAGAAACGTTGTGCTTCCACCTCCTTGTTGGAAGCTCCTCCTGCTCTGCTCTACACCAAAAGTGAACCTCAAGGTGAGTACTAACCTCAAAGTCAGGCCCTGACTTGCCTTGCCTAAGGAAAGGCATGCAGCAGTTCCGTCAGCCCTTAGTCGCGGTTCTGCTTTAGTTTAATGGCATGTGGCTTTTCCGGTCTCCTTGGCACCTCGCGTCAGACACCGTTTCTTTTTCACCACACTACGTCCCTCCACGATGCTCTGGGCCTCTTAAGCAAAATCCAGCCTCGTACGCCCAGGAGACTAGCCCTGTGTTTGCCGAGTGAGGGGCAACACACTCCACTTTTCCTTGGGAACGCTAGATTTTCTGAGCTCTGAAACTGCTTCGGGAACAGAGTTCTAGAATCCCTAATTCGCCTAGGAAGTCGGCTCCCTTGTCCTAGGGGAGCTCAACTGAGAATAACTCTCTCCTTATATTTCCCTCAAACACCGCTTATGTGAAGTCACCAATTCCTCAAGGAGAGTGTCAGCGTGCGTTCCAACTTCAACGTAAGCACAGTTCGTGGTGTAAGTCTGCAGGCTTATGGGAGATGCACAGGCCTGTTGGCCGACCACGAGCATCCTTCGTTTAGGCACTTGACTACACACCAAGAGCTGGAATAGAAAAACGTGATTCAGCCAAAAGCCCACTGAGTAACTTGTATCTCTTTTGACGTGCTAGACTCAACATCTACTTAGGCTGCGAGTCAGCCTGGAAACGAGACAGTGATCGCACAAATCTTTTTTCCCCATTTGGAGAGCACCATTCAGGCGGCAGGAAACAACTGGAAAAGCATTGGTGTGGCAGGGCTTTCAGTGTCTCCCGGCATGGCTCAGCGAACAAAATGAGTTTCCTCGACAGAAACCTTGTGCTTCCACTTCCTTGTTGCAAGCTCATCCTTCTCTGCTCCCTACCAAATGTGAACCTCAAAGAGAGCGGCAGCCTCGGAGTAGGGCTCTGACTTTCCTTGCCTAACGGAAGTCGTGCAGCAGCTCCGTGGGCCCTTAATCCCGATTCTGCTTTAGTTTACCGGCAGGAGTCTTCCCCGGTTATCCTTGGCACCTCTCGTCGGCCACCGTTTCGGTTTCAGAACACTCCGTACCTCCACGATGCTCTGCGCCTCTTAAGCAAAATCCAGCCTCTTAGACCCTTCAGAGTAGCCCCGTGTTTCCTGACTGAGTCGCAACACACTCCACATTTCCTTGGGAATGCTAGATTGTCTGAACTCTGAAACAGATTCGGGAACAG
>NW_021155997.1:0-2182 GCF_002837175.3 Physeter macrocephalus | reverse complement strand
CCTGCATCGGCAGGCGGATTCTCAACCACTGAGCCACCAGGGAAGCCCCTCAGAGTGGATATTTTGATTCCATGTAAGTCTATTCAAAAACTTGATTAAGTTAGAGTCACTAATTCAGAATTTATAGGTGAGGTAAACTAAACCATGTGGAATGTTCGTGAGAGATGCAGGTTGTACACCCCTAATGCTGGCGCTGGAAATGTTGATCAAGAAAGACAGTGTGTTGGCCTCCAGAGATCCGGAGAGGGGCTGGGGAATGCGAGTGAAGGGTTCCACTTTTATATTTGCTTTAAGTTGAAGAAAATTAGTATTTTAATATATTAAAAAAACAACCAAATTTTCAACATCCTCAAACATTTCAAACTAACTGAGCAAGAAGCCAGTTTCCCATATGGCAGTCCTTCTCAGTTAGGCTGTGACTCACTCGGCTGGTGACTCTGGGCTTCATCTGCCTCATGTCTTGGGTGAGTCAGAGCTGGAAGAAGTCAAGTTTCTCTGTTCTGTGTATCCACAATTCCGGGGAAGACCGTCAGTGTTCCCGTGTCCTTAGAAGTGCAGTAATACCTTATGGCCACAAGGTGGCAGCTCCCAGCTCAATGTAAGCTGAAATGAAAGTGATGGTGAGATAAAAAGTTTCTTGATTAAAAGGAAGGTAAGGGTGAGAATTAATTATCTAGACTCTACATTCACACCTTGGGTGTTGAGGGGTGTCCAACCCACCTCAAGTTCTCAGTGTTTTTTTTTAATGATAAACGCATCATGAGTGCATCTAAGAAGGATTTTGTCTTGAATTATCCCGTCATTCAGGGTTCCTGCAATTGCCAGGCACTCACTGAGTTTCGTTTTCAGGGTTGTTAGTCAAGACAACTGAAACACGTTCATCTTCCATCTTTTCGGGGAAAAGCGTGTTGCGTGGGAGGTTTCTACTGGCCCAGGAAGTGGTGAGTAGAGTCCTTAACTGAGAATAAAAAAGCAGTAGTTCATGACGTTCTAAAAAGGGACACCAACAGTTAGGACCAGACACCTCAGCATTCCCCCAAATGGCAGGACCGACCCTGTGACCCGCAACCTGCACCACAGCCCAGTCTCCTGGTCCCAGCCCACCCACTGGTGAGGAGTCCAGTGGGGCGGGTGTCAGCTGGCTTCCTTGGGCCTCATTTGCAGTGAGAGCTGATCCCACCTTCCCTGCTGCAGATGGATGGGATGCTCTCTTTCCACTTCAGGAAATCAGCGAGTTGGATTTTTCCTGTGAATGGGACGGGAGCTTCCTGAGAACCACTGGTCAAGCACGAGGGTCACTGCAAGACGAGGCCCTGGTGTCCCGTCCTGGCTTAGACTTCTGCTTGGACAGTGGCTGGCTGGCCGAGCCCTGTGCCCAGCTGAGATGAAGGGCCTTGTGGTGGCCAACAGGACTCAGAGAAGGATAATGGAAAAGTGCCCAGCACTTCGTCCGTTGAGTGTGGCGAGGAAACCGAATTTCTCCCGTGGGTCAAGTCAACATCGAAGAAGGGAAATGGTCAGGTATGAGCCTTCCTCCTGCCCCCGCAGTGGGGTGCTGCTGGTCGGGAGGGGGAGGACACCTCATATGCATAGAGGAGTCCAGAGTCGGACATTTGGACGCCTTCGCCACGGAGGTGAGACAACCTAAGCGACCACCTGGAAACAGAGAAGAAGGAGGGAAGGAAGGTGTCCCAGTGGGACCCACAGCCATGCCCTCCTGCGCTGGTGGGAGCTAGAGAGAAGAGGGGAGAGTCTGTTTCTTCATAGTCAGGGGAAAAGCTTAACTTCTGAGAACAGTCTCCAAGGGACGAAACAAAACACAACCCAAGGAAGGGCTGTGCTTCCAGAAATGGGGAACTGGTTCCCACAAGCCCAGCCCTGCCTTATAGAATGATCACCTTTCAACAAAACGTAAAACAACAACTGCCTGGAGCCTCTGGAGAGAGACCAAAGGTGCAGAAACTGAAGGAAGCCAGGCGCCCGGAAAAGGATGGACAGACGCAGGATGGACAGACGGGCCGAGAGCCAGGTGCTCATGCAGGATCTGGGTACTGAGCACGTGGGTGTTCCCTGCACAGTTCTTTCAAATTTTCTGTATGTTCAAAATTTTTTACAATATTGGTGAAAAAAATCATTGGAGTGAATTTGACTCCAGCAGTAAAAAAAAAAAAAAAAAAAAAAA
>NW_021155996.1:0-2182 GCF_002837175.3 Physeter macrocephalus | reverse complement strand
CTAATGTCCTGCATCTTATCCTAACAGAAACCCTAATACTCTCCCTAACTAAGTCCCTTACTAATCCTAACTAAGTCCTTAACACTATCTATCATAAAGGCCCACTCCTAACTAAGGCCCTGACTAATCTTAACTAAGGCCTTGACACTATCTCTCACTAAGGCCCGGGATGTGTACCTAATGGTCCCTGCTGCAATCAATAGCTAAAATCCAGACCCTGTCCTGAGCTAATATCCTGACTCATTTCTATCCACGGTCCTGACACTGTCCCAAAGAAAGACCTGTCTCTGTCCTTAAGTGAAGACCTGAGGCTGTGCCTAACTCAGGCCCTGAAGATAGGCCTCACTTAGGCACTTTGTCTGTACCTTAGTTAGGCTCTGATGCGTTCGGTATATGAAGTCCTGGCAGTGGTCCTGATTTAGGCCCTGACGCTGGTCCTAACTAACGTCTTGATGCTCTCAATAACTAAGGTCTTCACGCTTTTCCTTGGTCATTTCCTGACACTATCCCTGGCCGGGAACCTGACTCTGTCCCAAGCTAATGTCCTGCATCTTATCCTAAATGAAACCCTGATACTCCTCCTAACTAAGGCCCTGACTAATCTTAACTAAGGCCTTGACACTATCTCTCACTAAGGCCCGGGATGTGTACCTAATGGTCCCTGCTGCAATCAATAGCTAAAATCCAGACCCTGTCCTGAGCTAATATCCTGACTCATTTCTATCCACGGTCCTGACACTGTCCCAAAGAAAGACCTGTCTCTGTCCTTAAGTGAAGACCTGAGGCTGTGCCTAACTCAGGCCCTGAAGATAGGCCTCACTTAGGCACTTTGTCTGTACCTTAGTTAGGCTCTGATGCGTTCGGTATATGAAGTCCTGGCAGTGGTCCTGATTTAGGCCCTGACGCTGGTCCTAACTAACGTCTTGATGCTCTCAATAACTAAGGTCTTCACGCTTTTCCTTGGTCATTTCCTGACACTATCCCTGGCCGGGAACCTGACTCTGTCCCAAGCTAATGTCCTGCATCTTATCCTAAATGAAACCCTGATACTCCTCCTAACTAAGGCCCTGACTAATCTTAACTAAGGCCTTGACACTATCTCTCACTAAGGCCCGGGATGTGTACCTAATGGTCCCTGCTGCAATCAATAGCTAAAATCCAGACCCTGTCCTGAGCTAATATCCTGACTCATTTCTATCCACGGTCCTGACACTGTCCCAAAGAAAGACCTGTCTCTGTCCTTAAGTGAAGACCTGAGGCTGTGCCTAACTCAGGCCCTGAAGATAGGCCTCACTTAGGCACTTTGTCTGTACCTTAGTTAGGCTCTGATGCGTTCGGTATATGAAGTCCTGGCAGTGGTCCTGATTTAGGCCCTGACGCTGGTCCTAACTAACGTCTTGATGCTCTCAATAACTAAGGTCTTCACGCTTTTCCTTGGTCATTTCCTGACACTATCCCTGGCCGGGAACCTGACTCTGTCCCAAGCTAATGTCCTGCATCTTATCCTAAATGAAACCCTGATACTCCTCCTAACTAAGGCCCTGACTAATCTTAACTAAGGCCTTGACACTATCTCTCACTAAGGCCCGGAATGTGTACCTAATGGTCCCTGTTGCAATCAATAACTAAAATCCAGACCCTGTCCTGAGCTAATATCCTGACTCATTTCTATCCACGGTCCTGACACTGTCCCAAAGAAAGACCTGTCTCTGTCCTTAAGTGAAGACCTGAGGCTGTGCCTAACTCAGGCCCTGAAGATAGGCCTCACTTAGGCACTTTGTCTGTACCTTAGTTAGGCTCTGATGCGTTCGGTATATGAAGCCCTGGCAGTGGTCCTGATTTAGGCCCTGACGCTGGTCCTAACTAACGTCCTGATGCTCTCAATAACTAAGGTCTTCACGCTTTCCCTTGGTCATTTCCTGACACTATCCCTGGCCGGGAACCTGACTCTGTCCCAAGCTAATGTCCTGCATCTTATCCTAAATGAAACCCTGATACTCCTCCTAACTAAGGCCCTGACTAATCTTAACTAAGGCCTTGACACTATCTCTCACTAAGGCCCAGAATCTGTCCCTAACTTGGGCCCTGCTGCAATCAATAACTAAAATCCGGACACTATCCTGAGCTTATATTCTGATTCATTTCTCACCAAGGTCCTGACTCTTTCCCAAAGAAAGCCCTG
>NW_021155994.1:0-2183 GCF_002837175.3 Physeter macrocephalus | reverse complement strand
TACATTTGCTGCGGGCACGCCTGCAAGCACATTTCTGTAGGACTGATGCCTACCCTGATGACTAGAAAATTACATTTGGAGTAATATCCAGAGCCAGTGGCCGAAAAAAACAGCACCAGATGTTGGCATTTATGTACGACTTCTAAAGAAATTGACATAACTTGCTATCATAATCTCACTCGACAGGGCGAAATCAAATAGGGCCTTTTTAGGTGTTGGTAAGCGCGCCTGAAAAATAGAGATTTTTCTTCAGCTGTCGCAGTCCTTCCTTGAACCCCAAAGACAACCTCACAACGTAAAGCTGTACTATAAGTGACCTTGCTTTGCATGGCTTTTTCGTTATTGCGGCTCAGTGAACGACGTAGGTGTTTCCATAGAAAATGCACTGCCTCTGCAACAATCGGCCACACCTCCTTTGTGCTCCGTAAAACATAAATTATATGTTGGTCGGGAACCGTACGGCAGCATCACGGAATATTTTCTTCTCTCCTTCTACAATCTGCCTCCTTCCCCTCTTTCTGGTCCTCTCGTCTTCTTCCCTTTTCTCGACCACTCCTGTTAGGCATACCTATATCTTCACCCGTGTGCTCTGTAGTTCCATTCGTTCAAGGATATAATGTCCATATGTTTTTCTTGAGGTAAGGCTGAGTGTATGCAAGGTTCGACGGATTTTAAAAAGTAGAGGAAGGAGAATGCAGGAAAAATAACGCACTTCTCTGCGTTCTTCTATCTTCTCTCCGCAGAAGCGAAGAGTTGTTCCTGTTACTTCGTCCATCGTATAGAATGATAATAAGGAGAATGCAGAGAAAATGAGGCATTTCTCTCCGTTCTTCTATCTTCTCTTCGCAGAAGCGAAACGTTGTGTCTCTTACTTCATCTATCGTATAGAATGATAATAAGGAAAACATCAGCAAGTCTTTCTCCACTAGTGCATAGTGCACAAAAAATCATACATATACTGTGTACACCCGCAAAAATAATGGTGTATGTAAAATCGATTAGGTGGAGGAGGGAGGGAGGAAGGAAAACTATTCAGAAATAGTCGTGTACCTACGTTTATCACTGCGTGCTTCATACGTACGAACAATTCCATCTGTACGCATGGGTGTACTTGCATACAGATGTCTGTATGCCTAGGTGCAGCGTCTCAGTTGACTAACGTCCTTTCCCAACGCTACCTTCTACTACATTCGTAAGCGTGTACGCCTGTTGCTTAATATGGTCGACGTTAATGTTGTTACTGCATACACACATGCATTCAGTATTCCGTTAGTGTCCCTTAAGTTAACGTCTTCACCAAGAGCAGTACTCCTGTATCGGCTGACGTTGCCGCTCGTCTTTACCAGGAAGCAGTACATCGTTATTCTTCTGCAGGTATTCATGCTGCTTTCTAGGGCTTCACTTTGCCCCTGCTGCAGCATGCTGCCTGACATGTTTCCAAAATGGCGAAATGAGACGATACCCTTTCCACCGTATACTTCTGTATATCCGACGACCCCATGTCTGTGTCTTAACACAGGCACATTCTTATACCTACACACACGCTTGCACTATTTTCCATAGACCAAAAACACATTATACACGTATACATATATACAGTCGCGGTGTAGTGAGTTGCGGGATGCTATTTCACCGTTGATTACGTCTCTTATTCGGCGAAATGTACTGAACGTCTGTTGTATCGTCTGCTCTAGGTCTCCCGGACATGCGGCAAAGTGCTTTTATTTTTGTTCCTGAATAACGCCAGGTCTCCCATGAATTTTTCTGCTCTGCCTGCTTACCATACTTTGCACTTCCGTTCTGGATTGAGGGGCGTATTTGCTGGACACTGATGTTCTTCCGCAAAGAGATGGAAATTTGCAAGAGCTCCTTCAGATCTGAAGCGCGCTGGCATGTACGGTTTTGTTAGCACTTGCTCGACAAGAGCCGCGTGGTTCGGCACTTCACACCAGGAATGGCCCCACGCGAACAAGAAGATTTGTTTGATTGTAAACTCGAAGCCCAATGATCTTAATGGCTCTTCGTTAAGTTGCTTTGCTGTTAGTTCTTTCTGAAGTGCTGCCCAGGCCATCTGTAAGCCGACATTGTCCGCAAAATTTTCAATCACTGTATTTGTTCCGTCCACAAGGAGTTCCCTCTTCGTCAGGTGCTGCACCGGGTTTCTTCTAATATTTGGGTGTGCT
>NW_021155993.1:0-2183 GCF_002837175.3 Physeter macrocephalus | reverse complement strand
CCTACAAGTCATCCGAGCTTTGTCGAGCTCTCTGAAAAGGTTTACCGTCTCTGTGGCTTCATGCTGGAAAATACTTTGCCGACTGATGCGACAAGAACGAGGAGTATATCAGCTGCGATATATGGGAGAGGAGCTCACTGTTGCAAAAAGAGTATAGACGTTATCTGACATTGCAGCAGTGACATAATTTGTTGTGAGGATCAATGTTTATCCGTCTTCCCCGGTTAGCTGTCGGATCTGATCGAAGTGTTACGACAGAAGACTCTCCAAACGAGTGCGTTAAAACTTGATGTGTTCATCTAAGTGAACGAAAACTCACCTCTTGTCTTCTGGCGTAGTGTGTTCAAGGGTAAGATGCCACCGTGTAAATTACTGTATTCTATTAGCGGCTCTATACAGATACAAACATTTATATGAAATATGTTTTTACGTCATGCGCATTCCTTAGTCAACGCAGACGCCCCACCACCGCACCTCACCCCAACTGTTCACCTCCCTTCCCTGTATTCTATTTTATTTAGCGAGCATAGCTCTTTCAAATGTATACCAACCGCGTAAGGAAACGTAACTTATCATATACGCAAGTTGTTCCCCTATGGCCAAATACCGTGGGATACACGCTCATATCTGCAGAATCCAGGGGTTCTTCTTCTCACTCCGCACCTTGTGAGTGACAAACCCGCTTCGAAGACCACACGAGCATGCCGCTTGTCTCCAAAATTTTGTTGGCGCCATACATGTTCTCCCTGTGCAGCGAAGTGACTTCGACTGCATGCGGAAAATGTGTGTGGGACCGTCACGTCACATGCGTAACTTAGCTACATATCTCTATATTTCATATATACACGTCAAGTACCACTCAACATGCACAGCATTACTGTAGACTCCCCCTAGAGCAACAAATGTTCAGGACAAAATAAAAACCACTTCTTATCAAAACTGTATCACTGGAGACCCGGTTGTTCAGTCTACGAGAGCCACCACTTCCGAGTAGAGGAAGCTTGGTTCCGACAGGGGGTCTTCTGCAAATGAGATCGATTATGCTACAGCTTTACCAACCTTGAATGTTTTTTCGTTACTCAACTCTACATTGCACCTAACCCTAGACTTGACACTCATAGTATATTTCTACTCCCAAGTCTATGCATATGTATATACTTACACGTGTGATCGTTCTAAGAGCGTAAGCCACAGTACGACTTTGTGATATAGAAAACACGAAGTAGGGTTCTTTAAAACGTTGCAGAGGACTCGGGCTTACAGCGCACACACAGTTTTTGAACACACGTTCACCGACTGACAACACCACCTATACGATTATTCCCCCTTCTTGTATACGTATGTGTGTGGACGTGTTTTAAAATATACTAGGCGCTCTAAGAAAATGTGCAGCGTCGTACGGCTGCTTGGTCAACCGTATTTCAGTCTTGGATCTTCTACACAAGTGCACCTATTGAAAAATACTTCTTTCTTCATCCCGGTCACATGATTGCAAAAATGCATTAACCGTAGCCACCAAAGATATACACAACAGCGAAGGAATGTAATAATAAGATGATGTTCTCTGGGGTATCATAACACACCTCACGCCATGTAACGACAGCTGCTGCCAGAAGAGCTCGCTACGTGCTGAAAAACGTCCTTTGACGGAAGGCTGAACTGGTTACTTTGAGATTAGCGTGTTTTCCGGGAGAAGAGATACAAATTAGGGAGACACAGTGTTTGGCGAGTAGTACACACGCAATTGTGGGGACGTATATCATCCGATCCAAGTTAATTGCAACTCTTTCAACAGCACACCGCAAACGGAAAGCGTACAAGTACATGCTGATTAGTGCAGTGCACGAGAGAGTAGGTGACACAAACACGCTTCAAATGGGTACCGCTGGGGAAAGACGTACCCATGTGCAAGCGGAGATTTCCTCCTAAAGATACGTAGAATCGGTGCTGCATCCACGGAACAAGTCGCAGGAAAAGCACACGACGTCTTGCATAGCTCAGGTCGTACACTTCGCATCTCAAGCTGACAGCAGCAGACACTAACTCTCGTGGGCAAAAGGCGAGAAGATGGATGGCAAAAGCGTCATCCTTGTTGTTTCTGGTGCCACAATACACACTGCTTCTAGTCCCCCGCTGTCGATCTCCTCCCTCGTATGAGTGAGGGCGAAGGCCTCTCCTATCAC